>NW_012192729.1:12017-18927 GCF_000956335.1 Plasmodium fragile | reverse complement strand
CTCTCCGTCACACCGTCTGCGTCAACGGCTCTCCGTCACACCGTCTCCGTCAACGCCTCTCCCGTCAACACCTCTCCGTCAACGATTCTCCGTCAACGTCTGTCCGCGTCACCCCGTCTCCGTGTACGATTCTCCGTCACCGCGTTCTCCGTCAACGCCTCTCCCGTCAACGCCTCTCCCGTCAACGCGTCTCGCGTCAAGGCTTGTGCGTGCGGCTGCCGCCGTGTTGGTGCGGTCAAAGAAAGGGCGGAAAAAATTACACTACAGTACGTACTCCCTCACAACGCCATAACAAATAACTTCCGACCTAAGTCATATCAACCCACATGTTCTATATACATTTAACCTCTACAACCGTATCTGTATAGTCATGTTAAAAGAAGTTGACTACATAACAAGAAAGAAAACAAGGAAAAAGTGAGCACAAGTAAGCAGAACAGAGCAGAAAAAAAAAAAGAAGGTATGGAATAGTGCAAACACGAAATATATTATGTATATCACATAATGAAGTAAAAGTGGTCTAATGTTAGCATGCGTTATGTCGCATGCGTATGAGCCGTCATCCTAATGTTAACACGTTTGCAATAGGTCATCTACATATAACTCCGTATCCTGCAAACGACATTCGACCTCGCACTGTTCTATGACTAATGCCAGGATCAGTATCCATGTGTTAGCGGTTAACGATTTCGTCCTATATATATCCGGATATAGGTCCTGCTGTTCGCGCTGTTTCACGGTGGTGGATGGTATATGTTCTTCATGGGGTACTTCTGGCATCAAGTGGGTGTCTTCCGTGTTTAGTCCGGATATGATGGGCGCTTGCACTGTTTCTTTGTTAGCTCCTCGCACTCGTTGCCCGTGTAATGTGTTTTCCTCTTCTATGTTCCTCAATAGGTATTGGAAGCACTGCTGCTCACTGTATGTACTCATTTGCCGATGTTGTTGGGCAACCCACGCTTTCCATGCTTCCAATTTCTGCGTTTCCATGGTTGCGGCTGTCCTGTGCTCACCGGATGCTGCGTTTACCGCCATGTGTTCACTCAGGTATTGTTTCCAATGCGCTTTTAATTGCAAAAACCACGGCTGCGTCGTGCACTCCCGCAGAATATGTTTGCTGCGGTCAATCCAGTTAATCCAATTAGTGTGGTCGCGGATCGGGCATTCATTCCCGGGGTGGGAAGAGTATGCAAGGGAAGAAGGAGTGTCTTCTTGTTCTAACTGCATGGTTTCCATACAACTCCATGGCTCATCTTCGTTAGGGAGACAAGGGTCCGTTGCTAACTGTATGTGTTGCATACTACTGCAACGATCGGGGTTATCTTCGGTAGGTGGACAATGGTCCGTTGCTAACTGCATGGTTTCCATGCAACTCCATCGGTCCTCTTCGTTAGGTGGACAAGGGTGCGTTGCTAACTGCATGGTTTCCATACACTTCCATCGGTCATCTTCGTTAGGTGCACAAGGGTCCGTTGCTAACTGTATGGATTCCATACAACTCCATGGATCGGGGTCCTCTTCGTTAGGGGGACAACGGTCCGTTGCTAACTGTCTAGTTTCCATACAACTCCATGCATCGGGGTCATGTGGTGGACATGCATCCGTTTCGGTGGGATCCCGCGTTAGGCGGGTGTGGCTTGTCGAATGGTCGGTTGTCGAATCGTGGCTTGCTAAAGCGGCGTGTGAGGTAGAAACACCCAAGATATTGTTATTCGTTTCCTCGTCCTGCTGCAAGTCACGCGCAAACTCCTCCACGACAATTTGCAAATAGTCGTCTTTGGCGTTTTCCCATTCGGGTGCTTCACATTCGTTGAGCACTTCTAAATGTAGCTCGATGATCGTGCGCGTATGCACGCGTGGATGACGTCGTCGTCGGGCGGATGTTGACGCAGGTGGCCTATCCTTAATCATGGTGTACCCGTAATCGGGTGGCGGCAGGTCGCCGCGTTGTAGATGTTGCCATATTTCTTCGTCGAGTGGCGGTGACGGCACGTCACGAACGGTTCGATATGTTCGTCGTCGTTTGGCGAGGTACGCAAAATACTAAGCAGAAAAAGCGGGTAAAGAGCAGGGTGAGGACGGTAGGATAAAAGGAATGAACGCGGCTGTAGGAGAATATATGGATTAGAACGATCATATATTGGAGCCGGTAGGGAGTTTCTGCGGTATAAACATCCTGCACATGCGGCATGCCCTCATTGTCGTGTATACTTACCTTCCATAGGGAATAACCAAGAAGGGCGACGGTGAGGGCGGACAGGAAGAACAGTACGGGAGTAGTGGCGGTAAGGACGGTGTTGGTTAGATCGGGGACAGCATAGTCACCTGGCTTCTCACCCCGGTTGTCAGGCGGTGAACTGTAGTCTTTCTCTTTCAATGTTGGTGGTGCTATGCCACCTGCTACATTCCCTATGCCTGGTGGAGTTATATGTGTTGGGTCGAAATCGAACGCTGCAGTGAATGAGGAACCAGGATTTTGGTTACCAGTAGAACCTGTACCAGAGGAAACTGAGTTCTCAGTTTTAGGTTGTACACCCTTGCCCACTTCGTCCAATTCTTTATACCACGGCGGTGGATTCCGTACATTAGGGAAGTACAACATGGAGTCCGGCTCCTGTTTCCCTGCGGCTTTGGAAGCCGGGTCCGGAGAAGTGGGCGTTGCTGCTACTGCTCCATTGGATATTCCTGTTTTTGTTGCTGGTTCTGGTTCGGCTCCTGCTTTCGGTGCTGCCGCTGCTGGTGGCCCAGATGCTGGTCCCTTGTCTGAAACTGTGTCTTGTGTGTCCTGGGTGGTCGTCTGCTCAGAAGGACCACTACCTATACGTTCGGATGAGAAGAACAAGGATGTCATGAATCTGAATTTGTGTGCAGTGGATGCTGATGGCCACACGGTCAGCTACACGCTTGTTAGGCGCCGTTTCACGGTTCACTGCCGTGGGAGAACCGGCCGCAGGGGAACGGTGGGTCGCTGGTGCCACCGCGGGAAAAGACTCTCTCTCTCTCCCACAACGCACACAACACACGCGCACACACAATACACACAGTGTGTCTACGTCTGTCGATGTCTACCGGTCGCTACATGCCGCTTTCATTCTCATTCGACGTTTGGTTTCTCGCTCGCTCCGTGGTGTCTCGCCCTCTCTCTCCGGAAAAGTTGTGCTTGTTTGTTGTTTTTTTTCTGTCTTTCTGTGTTCTCATCGGAATCACTACCTGGGGTACCACTTCCTGAGCATCCAGGGGATGAGTAGTCTGCAAAACTGATTCCGACGCTCACAAGGTGGTTGCCGTCCCATGTTTTGTGAACCTTCGTGTCTTCCATGGTTTTCACACATGTTGGATTCTCTCGGGATACAGCGTTCTTACCTCCGTCTTTCTTCGAAGTATCTTCTCCTCCCCCAGTACTTCCCGTACCTGCCCCTGTCCCAGCACCTCCCTCCGAAGGTTTGTTCTCAGGAACAACCGCCGCTGGTACCTCTGGTACCTTAGGTGGTGTAGCTCCTGGTTGCTTGCCTGCTGCAAATAAAGCAAAGAAGAACAACGACAAACTGATACAAAAAAGGACACAAGTGGTACAGAAAGAAGGGGGCCGGGACGGTTCGATCAGGTACCGGCCGTGTCCACTCGGTGGACTGCGTATTCGGTGAACTTGGACTAGATGGTAGCAGTACACTTTTATGTTGTTGCCGTCATCTGGTCCGTCATCTCGTCCCTTCTCCCGCATCCCGTACGCGTCGCCGGTGCCTCGTCGCCGCTATTGGTGCCGTCGTGGCTGCACACGTCAGCTTAACGAGGGGGTGCTGCTGTTCTCGCCGCGTGTGCGTTGTTGTGGCCGTTGCGTTGTAGCTGCTGCGTGAGTGTTGTGGCATCGTTGCGTTGTTGTGGTGGTGTCGACATCCATATGCGCACGGTCTACATGCGTGCCGTGTATTCGTATTGTTACGTGTCGTATTCGTGCTTTTTCCCATCGGTCCTTACCTGTCGATCCCTTTGTTGCAGCCGGCACAGTAATCGTCGTGGCGGGTTTGGCTGGGGCGGGTTTGGGGGCGGTCGCCCCTATCGTTGCCATCAGTGTGGTCCATTCATCACCCGCGATCCCTTGTTCCTTAAGTTCTTTCATTATCTTTTGCCGGTTCTCGTCTTCAATCTTTTCCCCCCTAGTAATCATGTCCCTTACGTCGTCAGCAGTATTATCCTGAAACATTTTAACTATGGGCTCCTCGCTACCCTCTTGCTCCCTATCCTTGCTTGTATTACTGTGATTTCCTATATCACAGGAACTTTCCACTGCGCGTCCACGTATTTGTCCTCCATTCCTTGTTCCCCATCTTCGTATCCAGTCGCCCATGGTTTTTGCAAAAAATTTGGAGCCTATTTGTAAGGTATCATAATCGAGCCTAGCACATTGTTGCTCTTTCCCTATATTACCCTCCTCCCCACCCCACATGCGCACTGTGTGAATTATCTTTCGTACAGTCTCTTTTGTTTTGCAGCTGCCGCTGTACAATGTTATTGCAGCAACATGTCCAACCATACATCTTAAATAGTCCCGCAGATCGCCGTCCTGGGCAGAATCTTTCTTTACTTCCATGTGTCCGTCCTTGAAACTTATTCCTTCTGCAAAAAAAATTATTCTTATAATGTGCTTGCATATAAGCTTTACCATAGGCCTCTGTCGCCGCATGTCCTGGTCCTGAGCCATTATGTTACATAGTGCATCCATTACTCGATTCGGCTGTACCAATGCCTCCTGTAACTCGATGAATATCCCTTCGATATCGTCCCATATTCCTTTCTGCAGCAGAGGAAAATTATGTATGTACCTGTGTATCTTGCTTTCATTCATAATATATAATATTGTTCTATCCGCTATACCTGAGCTCACAGTTCTAATATATTCCTCCTTCCATTTCTGTGTCCCGTTTGTTCTCCCTGCTAAGTATTCATTGTAGGTCTTATATAGTTTACCCTCATACTAAATTACCTGATATGTTCCATCCGGTCTCCACATTGCCCTGTTCCGTGCATAATTTGCTAAGAGAGCCCCTAATGTTTCTGCCATTTTGCCTTTATTATTATAAATCTGTATTTGAATTGCTACTGCACATAGAACACTGCCTCAAACTGGCTATATTCTTGCGCAGATGTCCTGTGCCTGTGTGAGTGCATTAACTGTGCATACTAATAAAACACATTCCTGAACTAAGCCCTCCAGAATAACTTTATTTTTCATTAGAGATAGGGAAAGAGGAAGGGAAAAAAAAAACAGGAATAGAACAGGAGGGAGCACAGAAACAAAAACAGAAAAACAAACATATGTGGAAAATTGAAAAAAAAAGGAATTAAAGAAAAAAAAAGGAATAAAAAACAGAAAAAAAAAAAAAGAACAAAGGAACAAAGAAAGCAAAAAAAAGTAGTACACTACACTACCGTACACACGCACAACGCCTCATGAATATACACCCCCCGTCCCCCTTTCTACACCGGTCTCCACTAAACGCCGTCACACACACTGTCTCTCTGTTCGTACACCTAAAACGAACAACAACATCAATTTCTTCTGGCGTCGCTGCCGTCGCCGTCAACGCCTCTACGTCACCCCGTCTCCGTCAACGCCTCTCTCCGTCAACGCGTCTGCCGTCAATGCCGTCTCCGTCACACCCCGTTCTCCGTCAACGCCTGTTGCGTCAACGCCTCTCCGTCAACGCCTCTTCCGTCAACGCTTCTCTCGTCAACGCTTCTCTCCGTCAACGCTTGTCCGTTAACGCCTTCTCCGTCAACGCTTCTCTGTCACGCGGCTACTTCGTCGAACCGCGTACTCGAACCGCTTACTCGACCGCGTTTGCTCGGAGAGACAATCCCTCCTCGTTCATGCACTCGGCTTCTTCGCAGAACCCCTTCGTACGCGCGGCTGCGTCCTCGGACAATCTGCTTTACCCGGCCGCGTTTGCTCGGAGAGACAAGCGCGCCTCCGTTCTTACACTCGGCCACTTCGTCGAATCGTGTACCCGGCCACGTTTGCTCGGAGAGACAATTTCTCCTCCTTCTTACGCTCGGCTATTTCCTCGGACAATCTGCTTTACCCGGCCACGTTTGCTCGACGCGCTTGCTCGGAGAGACCATCTCTCCTCCTTCTTACACTCGGACAATCCTTCGTCGACACCCGTTACGCGGACAATTCGTTTACCCGGCCGCGTTGCTCTGCGCGCTTGCTCGGAGAGACAATCTCTCCTCGTGCGTACACGCGGACAATCCGTCGTCGAATCGGTGTTGCACTTGGCCGCGTGTGCGCGGAGACAATGCTCGTGCTTCTTGCACGCGGCCGCTTTGGTCGACGCGTTTGCTCGGAGAGACAATCTGTCGTCCTTCTTACACTCGGACAATCCTGCGTCGAATCCGTGTTACTGCGGTAGGTACGCGGCCACGTGTTCTCGCAAGAGCCTTGCTTACTCGGCCGCGTTGGTCGACGCGTGTGATCGGCTACGAGGTCGAATACGCTTTGCAGGCAGACGGATGGTGTGCGCGTAGGCCATATGCAGCAAGCATGCAAACACAAAACCATGAACGAACGCACTTGCGTGGACGCCAAAGATGACAAATAGTATTAGACGTAGTGGAAAATAAAATATGGATTCGCGCGCAGGTGCAAGATGCAGGCAATGGAATAAGCGCGTGGAACGAACAACAGCCTGGAGTGCGATCACAAAACCATGAACGGACGCAATGGCGTTGACGCCAAAGATTACAAATAGTATGAGACGTATTGGAAAAAAAAATATGGATGCGCGCGCAGGTGCAAGATGCAGGCAATGGAATAAGCGCATGGAACGAACAACAGCCTTGAGGCGAATGCAAAATCAGAAAGAACAAAATTATAAAAAATGCGAAGAGCGCGCAGATTAGGCGTAGAATG
>NW_012192729.1:7101-11706 GCF_000956335.1 Plasmodium fragile | reverse complement strand
AAAGGGGAAAAACAGGACATATGAACATGCGCGGCAGAAGAAAAAAGAGCGAAGGATATAATCGCACATTGAAAACTGAAGTAAAAAAGTAAAAGGCAGAAAGGCAGGTGTAGAACCAAGAAAACAACAAAAGCACCGAAAACAGGGAACAGCGGCAGCTCGAGTGTGATGACAGTGGAAAAAAAAAACCAAAAAACAAAAAAAAACGAACACGTGCAGTAGCGCTACATGCATAAATGCGAAAGATAGAACAAACAGAAGGCCGCAACTGGATGCAGTGGCATATGGAAAAAGCGTGAAGGGTCCGCGCGAGTGCGCGAGGCAATGGAGAAAGGGCCATGGCAATGCGCATATCAGAACGAGGCACGGTGGTGAAAAAGAGGGAGAAAAGCAGCAGCAAGCACGCGCGGGACTGCGTGAACAGGATTGCACGGAAACATACACAACCTCCAACTACGGCATGTCGAGGAGCAACAACCAAAAGCTCGCGAAGCGCGCAGTAGCAAGCGCCAAAGGGGAAAAAACGAGTCGGCATGGCGCACGGTGCTGGAAAAAGTGCGCAACGCGGCTTCAGTGCACTGCAAGGTCCGGGCACCGCGCGCACGTGAACACAACCGGGTGTGGACAGGCAACGCGCAGGCAGGGCGGCACCAGTAGGGCATGAAACGCTATGCGCAACAAGCGCAGGAGAACAGGAATAGAACAATGCTGCATGCAGGCCTCACATGTAGTGGACACACGAGTTACCAAATCACAGGCGTCAAGATGACAGCAAAGAGTGGCGCACAATAGAAGGGATGACCAAAACCGTAAGGTACAACGTGCAGCAGGCAAGAACAGTGCACGAGCACCCGAGGCGTGCAGTGCACTCCCCACGGCAGAGCACCAAGAACTTCGCGGCGTGCGCCGTGAACGCGCCCTGCGCCCCCAACGCGCCGCGCGCCTGGTATCAGATGCGCACGGGAGCAGCATGCATCACATGCACGCCAATGAGCCGACCGCGTGCGCCAGGGGCGCGCGCACTATGCGCCGCGTGTACCACCGTCGCAGCATGTGGTCGCCATGCGCGATAGAGTGGTGTCAGCACCGCACGCGCAGTATAGAACCGTGCGCCTGGAACACAACGCAGCCTTGCGCATCATGTACGTGGCATGCGCACAAGCCTGCAGCAGCAGCCACCGCGCGCAACGTAACCACCACACAGGCCACACGAGCGCACGCCCAAAACGCACGATGCGTGCACCGTGTGGACATAAGAGACATACAGCGTGGGATGGTGGCGACGGTACCGCGGGCTGCGCGCACAAGAGCACGAGTCAGGCATCATATGCACCGCGAGTAGCGACACTACACGGGGCACCCGCGCGCACCCATCAGTAGCTGGAGCAGCATAATGTATGGTCCTCATGCGATGGCGAGCACGCTGCGCACGCAGGGCTCGTGTTGCCACGCCGTACGAGGTATTCATGGACACCACCGTGACGCATGGACATAACGCGCGGGAACAACACCGAACAAGCACATAGCACATCTTCGCTCAGCGCAATGCACCATTGCCCAGAGCACGCCACCGGCTCCGTCACGACCATGAGTGTGCAGTCGAGCGGGCATGAGTACGCGCGACGAGTTTACGAATTTATGCATAACGAATTATATGTGGACCATTGCTCAAAAAGATTTGAGCAGCTTCCGGAAGCACAGGTCCGGAGCCTGCCCTACCCTCGTTCAGCGGGGCTGTAACTGTAGATGCTGCTACACTTGGCCGCGTACCAACATATGGGTTCATATTACATGCTACACATCGTATGCTGTTATTATCGTGTACATAATAATAGTGCCAAAAAAGGGGGATATTATTGCATCGCCAGAATTTTTGAAGCGTTATAAGGAAAAAAAATACACGCAACAACATTCTACATAGTACACAAAATCCCTTTATGTAATGTATTAGCAGTAATCATCACGTAGGTATTGTTACATTTTGGATATGAAATAATAGTTCCTTATATATGTGCAATATGGGGACCCTTTTCCCCTTTTTCTTCTAAATTGGGTTCCTCATCCATAATATCAATAAATACTTGATCATATGAACAAATAATAAAACATAAACACAAACCATGTATGTTGGTAAGAGCGCAAGGAACATTATAATATAGAAAGCGGAACTATAGGATACATGCTTTAAAGGAAACATATGCCTATCACACAAAATCTGTACGACATGATGAGATTGTCGATCCTGTAACCACACGAATAACATATCCTAACGTCAACATAATCTACGAGAAATACAATACGGCACGTACTTATGGTTTTTTAGGTAATTTCAGTGACCACGGTAGTTTCAGCTTCCCCGGTGCTTTTTGCTTCTCAGCTGCTTCCTGTTTCTTACGTGTTTCCGGTTTCTTAGGTGTTTCCTGTTTCTTAGGTGTTTCCTGTTTCTTAGGTGTTTCCTGTTTCTTAGGTGCTTCCGGTTTATTAGGCGCTTCCTGTTTCTTAGGTGCATCTAATTTTGCAGATGCTCCCTGCTTCTCAGGTACTTCTGTTTTCTTTGGCATTTCTGGTTTCTTAGGTGCTTCCGCTTCTTTGGGTGCTTCGGGCTTATTCTCGCCTTGTGATTCGTTTTTTTCCGTTTCTGTTGCAGTTTTCTGCTTCTTCCAAAATTTATCAAATAAACATTTCGCTGTTTTGGAGCGGAGGAAACGTACTAGCACGCAGCAATAGATAATTGCAATGAGTATGGAAAGTAAAGACATGGCGAAGAAACTCAAAATGGAGGTTTCAGTCCCAAACACATAAAACGTACTTGATTCTAATACGGAATGCAATACTGGATACAAGACTGTGGCGACTACTATAAGTATTGACCATGCTCTTCTCCCCATTTTACAACGTTTCAATTTCTGACAACATTCCTTCAGCTTGTTCTGCGCTGTTCCACCATGTGACTTCCTCTGTACAGGTCGTGGATTCTTGACGTGCACCTTGGGTTTAAATTTTCTGCGCATGTCATCGAACAGTGTGTTTTTCGCGGCACTACCAGTGGCGCGAGAGTCGTACAAATTACGCTTCCCCCGCGTTCCCACGTCCGTTCCATCACTCAACGACACGCTGGTCGTTGCAATTGTACTTGCAGCCGCAGTTCCAACATCTGTGCCACATTGGCTTGTTCCATTACTCGATGATGTACCTATTGTACTTGCCTGACACGCATATAAAAAAAAGGGGGAATATATATGCGATTGTTATGGTGTATATACAAGAATGTAGAGCATGAAAATACACGACAGGAAGTTTTATAGTTGTTATGAAAGAGATAAAAGCTTATCACAATAAATGTGTGGTAACTCCCCCAAAATACAGTTGTTTGTTCCATACACAGTCAGCAAATTGCCCGAAGCACAGGGCTAAAATGAATGCAAGAATTTTCACAAGCAACATCATTCTTTTTTTTTCTTTTGCCTTTAGAAAATGCTAGAAGTGGCGATATATTGTTCATATGTATGAATTATGGAACTATTGTTTTTTTTTTTCTTTCACATTTAGGTGTATAGATTATGCGTGTAGTACTTTTATCCTCGGACAATAATGAACATTGATAAAATCAATTTGGTACATGATTTACTATTCTTACCTAAATATATAAATATGATTTGCATAAATAGATCACGTGCACCCTAATATAAGGGAAGAAGGAAGTACGGAAGAAAACAGTGAACAACCCATTTTTGCTACATATTATATGATGCAACATTACTTAAAGGGGTCAACATTGTTCACAAATCTCACACGGGCTAATCAGCTATGTCGCCGTTTGAACGGTGTAATGGGAGCAAAGAGCATATTTAAGAGAGCAAAATTGCATATATGGAATAAAACTTTACTATTTTAAATTAGGTAAAAGGGTGAAGAAAATAATAAGAAGAGAATCAAGTATGCCCCTTTTACATACAAGAACGGCGACAAAAAATTTTTTGGGGTGTAGAGCCGTGGGCTCAAAGTTTGCTCGCATCAGTGTTTAGGGGGGATCTTATTGTCACGCATTCGCCTAAATATACATGTGTTGTGGTCGTTTATTATTTATGGGGGTAGTGATTTATATCGTTCTCAGATGTATTACGCGTAGTGATAAATAATAAATGCAGAAATAGTGTTTCACAACGTTCTTATGTGTGTATACCCGCATCTCTATCTTCTTTTTGAAAAAGTGTGAACGGATTTAATTAAGAGCGTAAGGAGCATATATAAATAAAGAAGACATGTTGGGTGAAATTGTAGGCTTGGGGCTTAGGGTTTAAGGTTTTCGGATTGTAAGATTTCAGGAATGTGAGGTGCCGCAATCCGGAGTTAAGATTCAGGATTCTCAGGTATCATGATTTGCGCGGTTGCGGAATACGGTTTTAAGGTTCGGGGTTCAAGGGTCAAAGTTCAAGGGTTTAAGAGTTTAATAGGTTTAAGCGCTTTAAGCGGTTTTGGGATTATGTTGTCAAGATTGTGCGGGTTAGCTTTAGGGTCTCAATGTTCACGGTTTAAGGATCGCAGTTTGACAGTTTAGGGGCTTTAGTGTATATGGCTTGTTTTTTTTTTTTTTTTTTTTTTTTT
>NW_012192729.1:0-1704 GCF_000956335.1 Plasmodium fragile | reverse complement strand
TTTTTTTTTTTTTTCCTTTTTTGCTTCAAAAATAAGCTTTCATAGTTACAACAATATATGCATATTGTGCTAGTATTACATACATATAAGGCCCTTGTGTGACCATGTATCTAATATATTGTGTCGCACGAGCCCAAACTCCGTTGCCTCCAATGTACAGTGTATCCGCATATAGGGACGTTAATCTGTAGTAGGTTTTTGTTTCTTAAAATTACTCTTGTTGTTTCTTTCTTTTTCTTTCTATGGAGTACCTTGCGAATAATGTAAAGTTCGTTCGCGTTCCTTTTGGGAGCATGGGACGGAACAGTGGATGGCGCATGGCAACGGTTGTGCTTCCATTTTCCACTCGGTTATATTTGTGCGTGCTTGTGTGTTGTGCGTTGTGCATTGTGCGTTGTGTGTGCGCGTTGTGTGATTGTGTGCGCTTGTGTGAGTGCATGCTTACCTTCCAAAGGGAATAACCCAGTAGGGCGACGGTGACGGAAGCGAGAAAAAACAGCACGGGAGTAGTGGCGGTAAGGACAACACCGGTTAGGTCGGGTGCATGGGGACCACTATTCGGATTCCTCGGTGTGCCGGGGTATTCAATAGGATTCTTAGAAGTTCCCGTATCTAAGGTCGGTGGCGCCATTCCACCACCAGGGTTACCATCTTTAAATATGCCAGCGTCATTCAGGCAGAGACCGGGGCGAGCAGAATCGGGTTCTCGTCCACTGTGATCGGGTAAAGGAAGTGGACCCTGTGGTGTAGGTTGGGATACTGAGCTTATTGATGTCGTTTCTGATGTGAAAGGTTTCTGCGGTTGCAGCGAGTCCCAGGGATAAGTCCACTTAGGTGGGTCACCTAATGCTACGAATTTGAACATAGTGTTGTCTTCAGCAGAATCCTCTTTCTGCTTACTCTCAGATGGTCCAGTGGACTCACTGGGAACCTGAGGTTGAGCGGGTTCAACATCTTCACCGGGGTCACCCTTATCACGGGCACCTGAACGTTCACCATGTTCCTGGGATGTTGGGGCCCGTGTTACATCCTCAGTGGCCTTGCCTGCGAGATCGCCTATTCCTTGTATCGTTTTTACGGGTGGCGATGCGTGCGCTGTGGACTGTGTTACCTTCGGATCTGTAGGTTGGACCCCCCCGTCTGATGCTGATGAGGGTACTTCTGTTAATGCTGGTATACTGTCCGGTTTCTCTTTCCCTGAATGGACATACAGCAAAGAATGCACATGATGAGCCTGAATCTTTGTCCGTGGTTGTTGATCGCCCATGGTTGACCACATGGTTGGCCACAAGATCCATCCATCAGGGTCGTCCACACGGTCCGTCGTTTAAGGTTGACCCGTGTATTGGGACGGCGTGGCAGGTGCCACCCCCCGTTCGTCTGCTGTCCCCGACGCCATTCCCCGCCGGTCCGTCCTTCCTGGCTGCAGCCCCCCGTCCCCGTGGTCAATGATCCATTGAACCCTGTGGCCGCCGGTGTGGACAACCGTCCAGAGACGCACCGTGTCGTCAGCCAACCATCAGCGACCGAAAAAAACATCAGGTTCGAAACTTTCTAGATTTTCCCTTTTCCCCCTGGTACCCATTTAGGAGCTCAAGGTGCAGACAGGCAGCCGACACAAGGTTCAGGGGATCCACCAGTAACACCATCTACAGCATCGGACCCGGCAGTTCCAGCTCCTGCTGCAGCTGCAGAATCCGCATC
>NW_012192728.1:0-19290 GCF_000956335.1 Plasmodium fragile | reverse complement strand
TACAACAGGAAAGACGAAGACTATTTACAAAATAACTGTGCCATCAGGTTATAATCCCAATGCGTAAACTAACCTGATTATATGAATCACAATAATCTGCTACTATACAATATTCTGCATGTACTGCTTCCTAACACTATATACTACAAATAACTGTCCCATACACTTCAATTACCATAACGCACTTATGAAAAAAAGAAAAAAAGAAAAGAAAAATAAGAACAAAAACCAAAGGAAACAAAAAATATAAAAAACACTGCATAACATCATGAATACCCGCCTGCCCGCATCGTCACACTGTCTCTGTGTGCGTACACCTAAAACCGCAGTATAACAACAACATCAATTTCTTCTGCCGTCGTTGCTGCGTTGCGTCCGTGGTGCGTTCTCCCACAAAATATGTGTGTTCCTTCTCCTCTCCCGTTCTCTGCCCGCGCACGCTGTGCGCCCTCTGTCTGGATCCGTTACGCGGACAATCCCATTTACCCGGCCGCGTTGGTCGACGCGTTTGCTCGGAGAGACAATCGCTGCTCCTTCTTACACTCGGCTACCGCGTCGAATCGTTGTTACACGCGGACCGAACCGTGTACCCGGCCGCGTTTGCTCGGAGAGACAAGCACCTTATACTCGAATGCGTATGCGCATTCTATATTAGTTCTGCACTATACCCTTAGAATGCACGTGCTCAGCTTTTAATAATTAACTGCACATAAAGGAGAATACTACCCCGTCATAGTATTCATTGAAAGCTACATTATATATGCATGTAACCGGTGCCCACCTGTTCCTATGGTCATGTTAAAAGAAGTAGACTACACAGAAAAAGAACAAAACAAGGCAAAAGTAAGCACAAGCAGAACAGAGCAGAAAAAAAAAAAAGACGGTATAGAATAAAGTAAACGCGAAATATATTACGTATATCATATAATGAAATAAAAGTGGTCGGCCGTTAGCATGCGTTATGTCGCATGCATATGCCCCGGCATCTTAATTGCAGAGCTTGTGCAAGAGGTCATCTACATATAACTCCCTATCCAGCATACTACTCTCGATTTCGCACTCTTCGATTACGGATGCGAGGAGTAGCATGCACAATTTGAGGGCGGTTAACGGTTTTTGCATGTAAGGTTGCGGATGCAGTTGCTTCCGTGGTACATCTCTCACTCTTAGCATATCTGCGGTTCCCATTACTCTGTCCACGTCTAAGTCGTTTTCCACTCTAGGTACTTCGCCTTTTTCAGGTACTATCTCCTCCTCAACATTATTCAACAAATGTTTGAACCACTCCTCCTCACCATATATATGCATAAGCGCATGTTGCTTTGCAACCCATTCTTTCCACAACCGCAGTGTCTTCATCTGCAGGGTTGCCGCATCACCGAGTACACTGTGCCCGTTGTCTTCGTTGGCCGCCATGTGATCACGCAGGTATTGTGTCCATTCCGATTTCAATTGCAAAAACCACGGCTGCGTCGTGCACGCCTGCAATAGATGCTTGTTGCGGTCAATCCAGTTAATCCATTGGGTGCAGTACGACGTCGCGTGCCTGTGGTTGGAATGAGCATTCTGTTCTGCATCTAAGGCGATATTTTCCATACAATTGCATCGGTCCTCTTCGTTAGATGCAGAAGCGTCCGTGTGGAACTGTATGTTTTGCATACAACGCCATGGATCGGAGTCATGTGGTGGACAAAGGCCCGTGGCTAACTGCATGGTTTCCATACAACGCCATGGATCGGGGTCGTCTTCATGCGGTGCACAAGGGTGCGTTTGTAATTGTATAGTTTCCATACAACTCCATGGATCGGGGTCGTGTGCAGTCGGTGCACAAGGGTCCGTTGCTAACTGTATAGTTTCCATACAACTCCAAGGATCGGGGCGCTCTTCGTTAGATGCAGAAGCGTCCGTGTGGAACTGTATGTTTTGCATACAACTCCATGGATCGGGGTCATCTTCGTTAGGTGGACATGGGACCGTTGCTAAGTGTATTGTTTCCATGCAGCTCCATAGATCTGGGTCATGTGGTGGACAAGGGCCCGTTGCTAACTGCATGGTTTCCATACAACTCCATGTGTTATCTTCGTTAGGTGGACATGGATCTATTCCTGCCGAGTCAGTGGAAGAAACATGGGTCCCTGATAAATCCTGGTTTGTGGTAGAAACACCCAAGATATGGTTATTCCTGTCTTCTTCCCGCAGCAAATCCTGCGCAAACTGCTCTACCACAATCTTCCAATAGTGCTCTTTGACGCTTTCCCATTCGGCCGCGTCACATTCGTTGAGCACTTCTAGATGTAGTTCGATGATCGTGCGGCGATTCACGCGTGGTTGACGTCGTCGTCGGTCGGCGGGCAATCTGCCGGGCTGCCTATCCCGAATCATGGTGTAGCCGTAATCGGGTGGCGGCAGTTCGCCTCGTTGTAGATGTTGCAATATGTCTTCGTCGAGTGGCGGTGACGGCACGTCACGTATAGTTCGATACGTTCGTCGTCGTGTAGCGCGGTACGCAAAGTACTAAGCAAAGAAGGCGTTGGGTGGGGAAGGTATGGTAAAAGGAATGAACGCGGGTGTAGGAGTATATTGTTTCGAAGAATCATATATGGGAGCCGGTTGGGATGTTCTGCGGTCTAAACATCCGGCACATGCGGCATGCCCGCATTGTCGTATATACTTACCTTCCAGAGGAAAAAGGCAATGAGCCCAATACCAACCACCGCGGGAATGATCGCGGGGGTGTACGGCTTGACATCCTTGGGGTCGAAGGGTTTCGACGGAGGGAGGGTAGGAAGAGGTTGGTCTTTGGTTTCTGGAGTCTGGGCACCGGAAGGAGGGGAACGAGCTCCCTGTGGACCCCCACTGGAGCCAGTACCTGTGGTACCTGGTTGCGAAGTGCCCGTGGAGCCAGGTCCTGAAGAACCTGGGGTGTGTTCACCAGTAGAACCTGGACTGGCTGGTTCTGAAGCAGAGGATGAGGAACTTGCACTTCCTCCCCCTCCACCACCATCTGGTTGAGCACTACCACCTGCTGCACTCTGTTCAGTACCTCCTGAGGACGGTTCACCGTTTTTGCCGCCGGTGCCGCCGCTACCGCTCGACCCCGATTGATTTGGGTTCGGGTTCGGTTTTGGTTTGGGCGGATTGAGAGGAGGGGGGTCATCGCTTCCGCCATCCTCAACCGGTGTACTTGGTTCACCCCGTCCTCCTTCCTGACCAGATGGACCTGGTACACCTTGTGTACCCGCGTTTCCGTCATTTCCTGTTGTTGTTGGTATGCTGGATGGTGCCGGCGGTGAATCCTCCTGACCGTTACGTGTCGTGATCTGTGTAGTTCCAGTACCTGTGAGTTTGAACGAAAACGAAGAATATGAAAATAACTCAAGTGTGGTGCGGTGCATGGTTGACCACACGGTCCGTTGCGCATGGTCCGTCAATGGATGGTCGGCTGACCACGTTCGGCACCACTGTTGACCGCGATCGATCGGCTACACGAATATTAGTCAGACGCTGATGGGTGGCTAGCGACGCCGTTGGAACCGTGGTTCACCTCTTGGGGAAGTTGTTGACCTCCGCCTGCGCCCTCACTAGTACTATTATCTTCCAACGATCCAGAAATTAAGCCTGCCAGGTCCGCGGGAGGGTCCAAACCAGGTCCTTGTGCGCTCCCACAGGAAATTACAATGCGTTCACCCGCACCTCCACCATTGGAACAACTACTGTCACTGTTTTCTCTGTCCGTACCGGAGGGTGCTGCTTCTGCTCCTGGTGGTCCAGGTTGCGACGGTGTCTGTGTGATACTGGTTTCTGTGCCTCCTGGGTCTGTTCCGCCTTGTCCTGCTGCAGGGGGTGATGGTGATACTGTATCATCCCCAGCTGATGTTTCTGACCTTCCCACATCCCCTGGTGCTGGTGCTGCTCCGTTATCTGCTTTCGCTGTTTTTGCACTTGTCGAATCGTTCCCTTTTTCTGTTGCATTTTCTTCTGATGCTGGTGGTACCGGTTCAGCCTGTGGTTTTGTGGACTCAGGTGTTGGTTCAGGTGCCTTGCCTGCTGCAAATAAAGCAAGGAAGAAAAACGACAAGATGATAAAAAAAAGCGACCCAAGTGGTAGACAGAAAGAAGGGGCCGGGACGGTGGGGTCAGGTAGCGACAGGGTAGGGCCGGGACGGTGTTAGAGAGCGCGCACGTTGTTAGAAGAGGACAAAGACAGGAAGAAAGGCGGGCGCACTCGGTGGACCGAGGTGGTAGCAGTGCACTTTTATTTGTTGTCGCCGTCATGTCGTCCCTCGTCGTCTCTGCACGGTACGCTCATCTACACTCGTGTACACGCCTCGCCGCCGCTGCACGGTACGCTTGTCGCGCCCGCCATTGCCGATCAACGTCAACGAAGGGGTGCCGCGCTGTGCTGTTGTGCTGTTCTCGCTGCCGTGTGCGTGTTGTTGTCATGCATTCGTAGTCATACGGCACGTAGTGGGCCGTATAGGTAGCAGCTTTATGATGCGTGTTCTTACCTTTCTGTTTTTCAATTTCCTGTTCTACTGCGACCTTGGCCTTCTCAATTACCCTTTTTGCCTCGTCCACTATCTTCTTCTCCGTGTCCTTTATTTCAGTGATCTTCGTTTCGTCCACCTTGTCCGGGTTACTCGGCTTCGTCTTGCCTTTTGTATAATCCTCCCATTTCGTATCACAGGGCACAGACCCATCTATGTGCTGTATTCCATGGAGTATTTTTCCCTGCCCCCGTAACCAGTGAGCTATGTCCAAGTCTACTGCTTGCACAGTGTGCTCATAACCTTTATACCCGCACATGGTGCACTTTCCCTCCACAACGGGACCAGTCACGCCTCCGTGTCCATCTTTTCCTGGGCTCTGCATGCTCTTGAATGTTATTCCAGCATACTCTATACCTCTGGCCCAGGTTCCCTGCTGCGAGCAGTACATTTTTTTGAGCATATGCCCAAATGTATTGGCTATTTCACACCGCAGCCGTTGATTCATGTCTTTATCGGGTCCTTGTTCCGTACCCTGCTGGTTCGCAAAGAATAGCGCAGTACTCATAAGTCTGCACCTGACGACATCTGCTACTGTTTGGCCCTTGAAATAATTCCCATCTTCCTTTAAATCATCCCATCCTACATTATAACAGTTGGCACCATAGTCATTCATGAGCTCTCTTCCCTTGTCCATATATTTCTTAAAATCATCCAACACCTTCTTCACCCTGTTCCATGCATCAGCCTACATGTTGCACATGATCAGAAGGAAATGCGCAAGTTTACATGTTCTTTTCACTCATCCTCTTGGATGTAAGTGTACCCTCATATATGTATATATCTTATGAACAAAGTCCCCTTCCATTTATTCATGTTTCTTGTGCGTCGCTACGCGCACTTTAACTTACAGTATACTGATGTGCCACGTATTTTTCAGGATGTCTCCATTCCAATAATCTGTCTCCTTGACAATCCTGTAGCTCGGGCGGCTTCTTCGGCACCGGTTTCGCCGCTACTGGTTTGGCAGCAGTAGCCTGCTTACCGTTGACCGGCGTCGCCGGTGCTGGTGTTGCAGAGGCGGCTGGTCTCACCGCGGGCGCTTTAGGTGCTGGTGGTGTGGTGGAAGATCCCTGTGCTGGTGTACCTAAGAAAAGGGAAGGGGTGGATATTTGTTAAAACAAAGCGAGATGGATGAACACAAAAGAAGAAAGGGGTGTTGACGTCGGCGGGGCCGCGTGTTCGACGGCGTTGGGTTAGGTGGACGTTAGCACTACACTTTTATTTGTTGTCGCTGTCATCTCGTGTCCGCTCCCGTCGCTACATACTCGCCGTCCCGCTCCGTGCTGCCTCGTGCAGCTCGTTCGCTCGCCTCCGCCGCTGCATCCATCGGATATTGCCCCTGGGACCACTGTTCCATTACACTTTTTCTTTTTTTCACCATTCTCATGAATATGCTGCCGTTCGGCCTGCGTCCTGATGATTATTCATTGTTCTCAATATGCACTTACCAGTGAACTGTGCTTGGCCTGGACGTCCTGCACACGCAGTAGCGTGTATGCCCTGGCGTGCGCGCTGTTCCATGGCCTGTTTCCTCTGTGTCCAGTCCTGCACTTCACACGACAAATCGCGTGCGGCGTCCTGCACGCTGTGCGTAACACTACTATCGTCCAACATCCATTGCGTAATTTTCGACTCAAGGGGAAAACCCCCTACACATGTATCGCCAAATGTCCAATTCACACACTGCCTACTTCTGCGTCTTCTTTGTGGCATCATAGTCATATATCCGTCCACGGCCTTCAGTGCATGTTCTCGAATATCATTGCCCCAGCATGCTAAGTCCATTATTTTCTGTATATATACGCCCCCTATTATACATTTCATTCCCTCTTGTAATTGTCTCGTGTCATTGTCAATTACATCTGTATCCACTTCTGTACCCTTACTGTTTAACCCTTCCATGTAGAACATTAGTCGTGCAAGTAGTCCACACCTAGCTTTGTCCTCTTCACTTACTGGTTCATTTCCAGTTCCATACGTACTGCACAATGTTTCTGCTATGCCTTCCTCCTCATGCTTGTCCCCTTTCATATTCTTCGCAATCTCTTGTTTCAATTCTTCCATTTGTTTCCACATCTCCTTCTGTGTTGTGCAAAATGAAAAGCATGAACATGCATGTATATATATAGCTTATACCGTCTCCCGTCGTGCGCGTTCATGGAGCATTATACCACATATGCACTGTTCTATATACATGGTATCCCACACCACTGTGCACGCGTTCTACCCCTATATTCCCTTTCCATATTTTTCTACACTTACATCACTCTGTGTCTGTTGATCTTCGGCGCGCATTCCAGGTTTCATGGCCCATTTTACCCTTAGCTTTGAAATAAAGTCCTTACCTTCCGCACTTCTCCATAATACATCCTACATTAAGAATAGAAAAAGGAAAAGAGAAGAAATAAATAAATAAAGAGAAGGGGATTATGCCATGTTGCAATGTACACCACATGGGCCCGTCCGCCGTGTCCAAACTATACTCACTCCCCTTTAATAAAAAAATTTGTGTACCCAATTACTCATGCTGCGCGTTCCCCATACTTTTCGTGTGTTATAATTCAACTTACATCATCCGCCATGGGCTTGTCTCTACTTTTGGCGTCTATGTCTATTGGTGATGTTGCCTAGGGTCGCAGCTGCGTTTGCTCGGAGAGACAATCTCTGCTCCTTCCTTCCTACACTCGGCCACTTCGTCGAATCCGGCTCACACTCGGCTACGTCGTCGAAGCGCGTTTTCTCGGAGAGACAATCTCTCCTCCTTCTTACACGCGGCTAGTGCGTCGAATCGTGGTTACCATCGGCCACGTTAGTCGACGCATGTGCTCGGCGAGACAATCCTCCTGCTTTCGTACACGCTGCCGCGTTGCTGGACGCGTGTGCTCGGAGAGACAATCTGTCCTCGTTCTTACACTCGGCCACTTCGTCGAATCGTGGTTACACTGGGCCACTTGTGCTCGGAGAGACAATGTCTCCCTCCGTTCTTACACTCGGCCACTTCGTCGAACCGCTTCACTCGGACAATGTCCTTTACCCGGCCGCGTTGGTCGACGCGTTTGCTCGGAGAGACAATGTCTCCCTCCTTTCTTACACTCGGACAATCCGTCGTCGAAACCGTGCTACAGTGGGCCGCGGGGGTCGACGCGTTTGCTCGGAGAGACAATCTCCTGCTTCTTACACTGGGACAATCCTTCGTCGAATCCGTGTTGCACTTGGCCGCGTGGATCGACGCGTTTGCTCGGAGAGACAAGCTCTCGTCCTTCTCACACGCGGCTACAATGCGGTTTACGCGGCCGGGTTTGCGCCGAGAGAAAATGTCTCCTTATACTCGAATGCGTATGCGCATGCTATATTTGTGCTGCACTATACCCTTTGAATGCACGTGCGCATGTTGTAATAATTAACTTCACATAAAGGAGAATACGACCCCTTCATATTATTCATTTAAATGTACATGTTATATGCATGTGACCTGTACCACCGTGTGCCCATGGTCATGCTAAAAGAAGTTCACTAGATAACAAGAACAAAACAAGGCAAAAGTAAACAGAAAGAAACAGAAGGAAGCAGAAGAGAGCAGAAAAAAAAAGGAAGGTATGTAATAGTGCAAACTAGAAGTATAATGTGTATGTCGAATAAGGGGGAACAGGTATCTGCTGTTATCATGTGTCCCCATCTACATTGCTGCATACCCCGCACTGCATCCGAATGTCAGAGCTTTTGCAATAGGTCATCCACATATAACTCCCTATCCTGCAAACTGCGTTCGACTTCGCACTGTTCTATGACTAATGCCAGGATCAGTATCCATGTTTGAGCGGTTAACGATTTTTTCATGTAAGGTTGCTGAGGCAGTGGTTGTGACCGTGGTACATCGCTCACTTGTAGCAAGTCTTCTGCGGCCATTACTTTGTCCACTTCTAAGTCTTTTTCGACTACTGATACTTCGCCTTTTTCCGACACTGTCGCCTCCTGTACATTATGCAACAAATGTTTGAACCACGCCTCTTCCTTGTATGTACTCATTTTCCGATGTTGCTGTTCGACCCATTGTTTCCATGCATGCAGTTTCTTCATCACTGCGGATGGGATGTTGGCGTGCTCACCTAGTTCACTGTGCCCGTGGGCCTCCGTTTGCCGCCATGTGCTCACGCTGATATTGTTTCCAATCCGCTTTTAATTGCAAAAACCACGGCTGTGCCGTGCTCTGCTGCAATATGCGTTTGTTGCGGTCAATCCAAGGGATCCACTTAGTGCGGTCTAATGCCGGCATGTCATTCCCGGGGTCGGAAGAGTATGCGAGGGGAGAAGGAGTGTGTTCGTGTTCTAACTGTATGGTTTCCATACAACTCCATGGATCGTAGTCCTCGTCGTTAGAAGCAGAAGGGTCCGTTTCTAACTGTATGTGTTCCATACAACTCCATGGATCTGGGTCGTCTTCGTTAGGTGGAGAAGTGTGCGTTCCGTCGGCGTCAGTGGGTGCATCCAAGGTGAATGAAACATTGGTCCCTGGAGGACCCTGGTCTGACGTAGAAACACCCAAGATACTGTTATGCGTGTCCACGTCCCGCATCAACTCCTGCGCAAACACCTCCACGACAATCTGCAAATAGTCGTCTTTGACGGTTGCCCATTCGGTCGCTGCACATTCGTTGAGCACTTCTAAATGTAGCTCGATGATCGTGCGCTTATGCACGCGCGGGGGGCGTCGTCGTCGTCGGTCGGCGGGCAATCTGCCGGGCTGCCTATCCCGAATCATGGTGTACCCGTAATCGGGTGGCGGCAGTTCGCCGCGTTGTAGATGATCCAATATTTCTTCGTCGAGTGGCGGTGACGGCACGTCACGAACGGTTCGATATGTTCGTCGTCGTTTTTTTCCGAGGTACGCAAAATACTAAGGAGAAAAAGGGGGTAAAGAGGAGGGTGAGGACGGTAGGATAAAAGGAATGAACACGGGTGTAGGGGCATATTGATTAGAACGATCATATATTGGAGCCGGTTGGGATGTTCTGAGGTATAAACATCCTGCACTTCCGGCATACACGGTGTCGCGTGTATACTTACCTTCCACAGGGAATAACCAAGAAGGGCGACGGTGACGGAAGCGACGAACAACAGGATGGGAGTAGTGGCGGTCAGGACCGCGGCGGCTAGGTCGGGTGCATCAGGACCACCACGACTCGGAGGTCCTTGTTTCATTAATTTTTCATTGTCTTCATTCAGTGTGACATGTTCCCGCTTAAGGGGTACGAATCCACCCCCAGGAACATTGGGTCCCTTGGGAATCATGTTAGCTAAGTCAAAATTAGGTAGTCCAAAATTGGATGAGCGAGGCGTGGAGTCACTTTCCTCTCCTCCAACTGTTTCTGCAGGACCATCTGTTTCACATGTCCAATCTCCCTTATCTTTTTTCCCATCGATCGCGCATAGGTTCGTGTTTTCATTTATATCTTCGCCACCACCTGCTGCACCTTTACCTGGTGGGGTACCACCACTCTCAGTACTGCCTCCCGTACTACGTGGTACCGGGCCCGTCGAGGAACTTGGCGTTTCTGCAGATCCTAAGTAAACATGCAGGAAAGGTAACAGTAAGAAAGGGAAAATGATGAAACTGACGTTTTCAGCGGTGGTTGTTGATTGACTACCGTTGACCACATGGTTGGCACCATTGGTGCCACGGGGATGGAGCCAGGCGTCGGGTGACGAGGGGACGCCGGGACAGGACACGGACGGGGGTAGGGTGCCACCCCGGGAAAAGACTCTCTCTCTCGCACGCACAACACACACACAACACAACACGCACAACACACACAGTGTGCATGTGTGTGTCGATGTCTGTCGACGTCTACGTGGCTACGTCTACATCCCGCGGCGGTGTCTGTCGCCCGCCTCATTCTCATTCGACGTTTGGTTTCTCTCTCTCCGTGTGCTCTCCGGAAAAGTTGTGTGTTTTTTTCTCGTTGTTTTTGTTGTCGACATTTACTCAGGAGACTACCTGGTCCCGAGTCTTCGGGTTTCTTCCCACAAGTACTGTCAATGTCAGATGTCGTTCCAAAAGACACAGAAGTACTTGATGTGGATCCGTGGACACCTGCGCCTGCGTTTTTGACTGTATAGGTCTCTGTCCCCTTGGAGCACTTACCTGTTTCTTTCGTATCCTTCGATACTGTTGTTCCTGATCCCGATCCCGACGATGATTGTGATGGTGGTGGTGCCGCAGGTGGGGGTTGTGGTATGGATGCCGCAGCAGGTACTGTTTCAGATGCCCCTGTTTCAGCCCTTGCCCTGTCACCTCGCTCTGCCCCTGGCCCTTGTGGCGGTCCTTTCTCCTCAGGAACAGGCTCCTCTGGTACCTCTGGTACCGTAGTGGGTGGAGCTTGCGGTTTCGTGCCTGCTGCAAATGAAGAAGGAAGAAAGGTGATAAAAACGACAACATGATACAAAACAGGACACACGTGGTACAGAAAGAAGGGGCCGCGACGGTGTGGTGTGGTTCGATCAGGTAACGGCAGGGTAGGGGCGGCACGGTGTTAGAGAGCGCGCACGTTGTTAGACGAGGACAAAGACAGGAAGAAAGGCGGGCGCAGTCGATGGACGGAGGTGATAGCACTACAAATTTTATTTGTTGTCGCCGTCATCTCGTCGTGCGCTCCGTCCGTCCTCCATCGTCGCCGCTGCCGTCGTGGCCGCCGCACACACCTCGGCTCATCGCTCAACGAGGGGGTGCTTTTCCGCCCGCGCGTGCGTGGTTGTTGTGGTTGTGGTGGCATACGTATGCGTGCGTAGGGGGTCGTGGCTGCCGTATATTCGTACTGGGTGTCGTCGTGCTAAACGTATTCGGATTATGTGTATTCTTAGTGTTCTTATTATTCTTATCCTTACCTGCCCTTTCCTCATCGTCCTGTTCCTTAATTTTCTGGTCCACTATCTTTGTAACCTCTTCAAAAGCTTTCTTCGTCTGCGTCCTTATTTCGCTCTCTGTGTTCTTCACATCAGGCAGCTTCTGGCTAATGTCGTGGTCTTGGTCTTTAACACCCTTCTCTTCTTTATACTTTTTCCAGTCCTGCCCACAGGGAATCCGGTGTGCAATGTTTCCTATTTTGTCCATTATCTTTCCTTCCTCTATTAACAAGTTTACCATGTGTCCATCTACTACTCTCACGGAACCGTGTGTAACTTTATACCCACATTCCGTACAATCCGCTTTCATTACAGGACCTTTTTTATCTTCCTGTATTCCTCCAGCCTCTCCCATTGCGTTGACCGTTGTCCAAGCATACTTTACACCCCTTTTCCATGTGGTCTTATGTTCACAATACTTTTTGTCCAGTATGTACCCAAATGCATTCGCTAGCTCGCATCTTAGCCTGTTCTCCGTGTCATCCGTAACTGTGCTGTACCCTTTTATATTATCACCGTTTGCAAACCACAATGCACCCGTCATGAGTTTACACCGTATTACGTCTGCTACTGTTTGGCCCGTGAACAATGTGCCGTCGTCTGTTATATCATTCCAACCGCTATTGTAACAATTCGCCCCTAAGGCATCCACCGTGCCGTCTGGATCGTCCATGTAATCAATAAACTGCTGCAACACGGTCTTCATGGTTTCCAGTTGTTCCTTCTGTGGTGTGTACATAGAGAATAGAGGAATTCGCATGTTTACTGTGCACGTACATTACACCTATCGCGGGGACTCGCACTTTGACGTATATGTATAAAGCGCAGGAACTAATTTGTGCCCTAAGTCCCATCTGCCCCTGTTGTTGTGGGGTCCCGTGTGGGTTTACTATAACTTACATTATAATTCTTCAGGACGTATACTTGCCTCCTTGTGTCTTCCAATATGGTCTTCAATGGACAATCTTCCGCTTTGGCCGTCTTCCCCTTCTCTCCTGCTGCGGCATCACTACCACCAGCAGATGATGACGTGCCCGTTGACGTCGTCGGTTTTTTGGGTGGATTCACTCTGTCCTTCACTGCCTTGACTCCCTTCTTTATCTTCTTTTCTATTTCACATATCTCCTTGGATGCCCCTGTTTGTTGCATGTCGTCTAACACGCTCTTCACTCGCGCAAAGATACCACTATCCGTCCACGCCTTTATTTTTGTCATGAGCGCAGAGTCCTGGGGGATCACCCCCGCATGAGCGGTACATGCTTCTTCATTTTTCTGGTCTGCGTCCTGCTCCTTCCAAGCACACTTTTGCACTCTGCCGTGTGTAGTTCCTGTGGTGCGTCGCGCGAAACCTTTCTTCCATTCGTCCAGCTTATTCTTTATGCTGGGTCCAATACCACGTAATCCGAATATTACTTCCCCGTAATCCCTGCCCTCACAAACCCCTGGCTCATATTGCTGTTGTCCTGGTTTATCCGGTTTCTCCAGTTCTGCCTTAACGTGCTGTATTATTTCCCTATGATCTGCATTATTCCCATACAGCTGTAGTAACACCTCAGTGGCCAGTGTACACCTTATATATTCCCTAAACTTCTCTCCCCTTCTGGCATCCACCCGTCTTTTTGTGCAATTGCCCGTACTGCAACTGTATCCCTTTATGTATAGCATAAGGCTTGCAATTTCATGACACCTGCTCTTGCATGCGGCCGGTTCCTTTCCTTGGAATACGCTTCCACAAATGCCAGCGTTCGTGCCGCTATGTTGGGTGATTATCGTTGTTACTTCGTTGAAGATAATCTTGACCTCGCGCATTAATTGTTTCTGCGGATAGAAGAATCCATGTATGCGTGTGCATATTCTTTATGCCCATGTTGTCGTAAATTCATGTGCATTTAATCATACTGCATTTCAGATGCATGCAGTGTCCGTGAACTGTATCTGTGGTGAGCATGGCTGCCGTACGTTACGACACTTATATAAATAGTCGACGCACACATACAGGTTCGAATTTCCCATGTACATATATTGCTGTGCAAAGTGCACTATTGCCCTGCGTCCGGAGTTTTGTGTACAATGGAACTTACCCAATATCCCTTTCCGTCCTTTATGTTCCATCGGTTTAGATAAAACTGCCATGCCCCTAGAAACTCCAGTATGTCCATGGCCATACTGGGTACCCATGTTAAACACGTTATGCCCTTCTTAAAAAAAAAAGTACAACACTACTACTACTACTACTACTACTACTACACACCGCGCATTAACCACAACAACAAAAAAAAACAAAATATACACACACACCGTCTCCGTCAACGCCTCTTGCGTCAACGCTGCTCTCCGTCAACGCTCTCTCCGTCAACGCTTCTCTCGTCACACCGTCTGCAGGTCACGACTCTCCGTCAAAGTTTCTGCGTCACCCCGTCTCCGTGAACGTGTCTCCGTCAACGCTCTGTCCGTCAACACTTCTCCCGTGCACGCCTCTGCGTCAATGCTTCTGGAAGTCGTGATAAATACACAACCACTACTTGTTGTCTGGCGCCGTGTGCCTGCCGCCGTCCGGCTTCGTTGTAGAAGAAGAAAGGAAAAAACAAAAGTAGTACACTACACTACCATACACACAACACGTCATGAATATCCCACTTCTACACCGGTCTCCACTAAACGCCTGTCACACACACTGTCTCTGTGTGCGTACACCTAAAAACCGCAGTAACAACATCAATTTCTCCTTCCGTCGTTGTCGCCGTCCCTCCCGCGGCTACGTCGTCAAGCCGCGTTTGCGCGGAGAGACAATCTCTCCTTATACGCGAATGCGTAGTCGCGTTCTATATTTGTGCTGCACTATACGCGTAGAATGCACGTGCTCAGCTGTTAATAATTAACTTCACATAAAGGAGAATACTACCCCTTCCATATTATTCATGTAAATCTGCATTTTATATGCATGTAACCGGTACCACCGTGTGCCCATGGTCATGTTAAAAGAAGTGGACGACACAGAAAAAGAACAAAACAAGGCAAAAGTAAACAGAAGTAAGCAGAACAGAGCAGAAAAAAAAAAAAGACGGTATAGAATAGTACAAACAAGAAATATATTATGTATATCACATAATGAAGTAAAAGTGGTCTAATGATAGCATGCGTTATTGCCCATTCATATGCGCCGTCATCCTAATGTCAAAGGTGTTCTAATAAATGTTCAACATATAACTCCGTCTCCTGCAAACGACATTCGACCTCGCTCTCTTCTATGACTAATGCCAGGATCAGTATCCATGTTTTAGGGGTTACGGTTTTTTCATGTAAGGTTGCTTATGCAGTTGCGTGCGTGGTACACCTCTCACTTGTAGCACATGTTCTGCTGCCATGACTTTTTCCACTTCTAAGTCTTGTTCGACTACTGATACATCGCCTTTTTCCGACACTGTCTGCTCCTGTACATTATTCAACAAATGTTGGAACCACTCCTCCTGGCCATACATACGCAGTTGCCGATGTTGCTTCGCGACCCATTGTTTCCATGCGTCCAGTTTGGTGCTTTCCATGGTTGCGGCTGTCCTGTGCTCACCGGATGCTGCGTCTGCCGCCATGTGCTCGCGCAGGTATTGTTTCCATGCCGCTTTTAATTGCAGAAACCACGGCTGAGTCGTGCACGTCCGCAATAGATGCTTGTTGCGGTCAATCCAAGGGATCCAATGGGTGGGGTCGGGGATGCGGCATTCATTCGCGGGGTCGGAAGAGTATGGAAAGAGAGCAGGAGTCCCCTCTTCTTCTAACGCTGCAGTTTCCATACAACTGCATGAAGCGCAGTCATGCGGTGGACATGGATCTATGCCGTTGCTGTCAGGGGGTGGATGCAAGGCAGATGAAACATTGATCTCTGGAGGACCCTGCTTTGTGGTAGAAACGCCCAAGATGTTGTTATTCCTGTCCTCTTCCTGCTCCAAGTCGCGCGCAAACTCCTGCACAAGTATCTGCAAATAGTCGTCTTTGACGTTTTCCCATTCGGCCGCTTCACATTCGTTGAGCACTTCTAGATGTAGTTCGATGATGGTGCGCTTATGCACGCGTGGATGACGTCGTCGTCGGGCGGATGTTGACGCAGGTTGCCTATCCCTAACCATCGTGTACCCGTAATCGCGTGGTGGAGCGCCGCGTTGTAGATGTTGCAATATTTCTTCGTCGAGTGGCGGTGACGGCACGTCACGCACTGTTCGATATGTTCGTCGTCGTTTGGTGAGGTACGCAAAGTACTAAGCAGAAAAAGGAGGGTAAAGAGGAGGGTGGGCACGGTTGGATAAAAGGAATGAACACGGGTGTAGGAGTATATGGGTTAGAACGATCATATATTGGAGCCGGTTGGGAGTTTCTGAGGTATAAACATCCTGCACATGCGGCATGCCCTGATTGCCGTGTATACTTACCTTCCACAGAAAAAACGCAATGATTCCAATACCAACCACCGCTGGAATGATCGCGGGGGTGTAGGGGATAAGGGCATCCCAGGTTATTCCACCACCAGCTACTGCGCCTTCTCCTGGTGTGTTCTGTGCAGGGGGATCATTCTGGGGGATGGATGTAATCTGAGTAGTCACAGCGTTGGTAGTACGGGAACCATTATCAGGGGAGGAAGGAGTGTGGGTTTTGGTAGAACCAGTACCGGATGAACCTGGTGTTTCGGGCTCCGTGGAAGCAGTACGAGTAGCACCCGGCCCTGAAGAACCTGGGGTTTGGTGACCAGTGGAACCATTACCAGAGGATTGACCTCCTCCACTGCCTTGGGTAGGACCACCTCCACCATGAGGCCCGGCACCGTTTCCTGCCCCACCAGAGCCACCATCTACACCAGTAGTAGTGCCGCTGGGACTGCTGCTCCCCGATTGATTTGGGTTCGGGTTCGGTTTTGGTTTGGGTGGATTGAGAGGAGGGGGGTCATCGTTGCCGCCCGCCTTACCGGCGCCATCTACCACTTGGTCCCCGGGGCTAGGGGCAGGAGCAGATGTTGGTGCCCCTTCTGCTCCACTGGAGGATGTTGTTGTGGTTGCTGGTTCTTGTTCTGCTTGTGCTTTCGGTGCTGCCGCTGCTGGTGCTTGTGCTCCTGGTGATGGATCCGCCGCGGAAGTACGGTTCGGATCCTGGGGTTGCCCAGTACCTGTAGAGTCAGGTAGGTGGAAGAAGCGTGTCGAAACTGAACTTTTGGGCGGTGCATGGTTGTTTGTGGGACCACACTGTCGGCTACACGCTTGTTAGGTGCCGTGTCACTGTCGTCCACACGGTTGCCCAGATGGTGCCACGGGGACGGCGGGGCATGGCACGGGGGCAAGGTGCGAACGGTGGTTGGCAGGGTGCCACCCCGGGAAAAGACTCTCTCTGTCCGACACACCACACACAACACACAACACACACAGTGTGTGTGTGTCGATGTCTGCATCTACGTCTACATCGACGTCTACATCGACGTCTACCTGTCTACGTCACCCGCGGCCGACCCATCGCTCTACCTGCTGCGGCGGCTTACGCTCCCCCGCGCCCGACCCGTCGGTCTGCCGCTCCTCACTCTCATTCGACGTTTGGTTTCTCTCTGTCCGTGTTGTCTCTCCCTCTCTCTCCGGAAATGTTGTTCGATTTTGTTTTTTTTTTTCTATCTCACTCTAGCCCACTCATCAAATATTCAAGATGCACCCCTGTAAATCTTACTGCACTTTACCATTATCAGGCTTCCTGGGCTTGGAGTCGGATGTGTCCGTAACGCCCGGTATTTCTCCTAAGGCTTCGCCCGATGTACATCCGGTACGTATAACCACTGCACCCGAACTCTTTTCATTTTTCCCAAGACTCTCCTTACACTGGTCCTCACCTGATTTTTCCTTTGGTCGTGGTCCTGCTGCAACGCCCGTAGCACCTTTTTCTTCCTTTGCTCCTGCCTCGTCACCGCCTGATTTCCCTGAGGGAGATGGTGGTGGAGGTGGGGGGGGTTGTTGTCCAGGTCCAGGTCCCGGACCCGGTCCTGGTGGTGTGGTTTCTGTCTGTGTTCCTTGTCCCGTGCCTGCCGATGTTGTTGGTGCGGCATCCGCTGGTGGTGTGTCAGACCTGCCTCCTTGTGCTACGGATGGTGCCTGTGCATCCGGTGCAGCTTTGGGTACTGACACCCTGTCCTGAGGAACCACCTCTGTTGGTGCTTCCGGTACCGTAACTGGTGGAGCTTCTGGTGTGTTGCCTGCTGCAAATAAAGCAAGGACGTAAAACGACAAAATGATACAAAAAGGGACACAAGTGGTAGACAGAAAGAAGGGGCCGGGACGGTGGGGTCAGGTAGCGACAGGGTAGGGCCGGGACGGTGTTAGAGAGCGCGCACGTTGTTAGAAGAGGACAAAGACAGGAAGAAAGGCGGGCGCACTCGGTGGACCAAGGTGATAGCAGTACAACTTTTATTTGTTGTCGCCGTCATCGCGTCCGCCGTCCCGCTCCATCCGTCGTGGCCGTCACACACTCGTCGTCGCCGCTGCCGTCGTGGCCGCCGCTCACACCTCGGCTCATCGCTCAACGAGGGGGTGCTTTTCCGCCCGCGCGTGCGTGTTGTTGTTCTTCCCGCGGGCGCGTGGTGTTGTGCCCGTTGTGTTGTTGTGGTGGTGGCATCTATATCGGTACCGTACGGACCGGGCCGTGTGATCCCGTGTGGGGCCGTATGATTGGTATGCGTACGAGTCGTATTCGTACTGTTCTTACCATTCACGTCCTCGTGCTCATCGTCATCCTCATCGTCGTCTTCATCGTCATCCGCATCGTCGTCGGAAGGAACTGGCCCCCGTAGTGTCTTTACTCTCTTCCGTACTTTCCTTAATATACCCTTCATTCCTGGCTCCATTTCTTCCCGCAACGTTTCGGCTTTCAATAATTCTATACTTCCCGGGCCATTGTCTGATGTCTGTTTCCGCCTTCTTTTGCATCTTACACTTTTCTCTAACTGTTTCATCTTGGCCTGCATGGTTTCATCCCCCATTATCCAGTCATCAAATTGTGCGCCTATTACCTTTCCTCCTACTTTCAGGTCATTATTAACCACCCAGGTACACATTTTAGGATGCACAGCGCCAGGCACATGGTCCATAAAGGGTTCAAATATGTGCAATGCCTGTCGTATACCTTGATGTCTGCCACAGTTTGCTTTCATTAACTGGAACATAAATACATTCACAATTATGCACCGTATATATCTGTGTAATCTATCACCTGCGGCCGAAGCCTCGTATCCCCCATGTGGACCCAGCCCCCATCCATTCATGAAAAATAATGCCGGCACCATCATTTTGCATACAACTTTGTCGTCAGCATTATGCCAATTTGTGATTCGTTCCGGCCCCCATCCCTTATCATCACACGATGTCGCAAGTGTGCCATCATCATGCTCCATATGGGTAAGAAACTGGTCCACCATATTTTTCATATCTGCCCATATTGCTCTCTGTAAAGGGTAAAGTAGTAACCCCGAATTTGTCAAGGGTATAATGCTGCTAGTACATGACGTATGTGAATACTCATAGTTCAATACTGGCTGTCCAAGCACTGATGTTGTACACACTATGCCAATGCAATATCCGCCATAGTCATATATATATTCCCGTAACACACTTTCCTGGTGAGCACATCACTGTACTCACCTATGCGCTCCGTGCGCGGTGCTCTTTTGCATTGTGTGCGTACCATAACCTACCTCGTAAAAACCTTCAATTCCCTGTCCTTGCCTGCGTTTTAGCCACTGTGCCAGTAAATCTACGAATTCCGCTGCCATGATACTACTACATAACTAGATCACTATTCATACGCTTCGCGTATCATTGCAGTA
>NW_012192727.1:12057-19752 GCF_000956335.1 Plasmodium fragile | reverse complement strand
TCGACTTGTTCCCCTTGTAATAATCATATTTTCATATTAAAGGAATGAAAGAGTGATTATTTTAGAACTGGACCTTTTGTATTAAAATATGATAATAATAGATATAAATCCGCAACATGTCAATATTGCATAAAAGTTAAAACCAAGGAAAATATACATGAATATGCATGATTGGACAAGGAAAACATTATATAATGGTAATATGTGTACCACTATAATGATAGTTGCCATGTGTGTCGTATTAGAAATAGATGAAATCCTTAGCGTGAAATTTATGTGTGCGTACTCATATCATTTTTTGGTACGTTCCTTTTTTTCACGAAGACAATTCAATCGATATACTATGATCATTCCTAACGAAAAGGTAAGCCAAAAGATAGGAAGACACAGAAAGAAACAGACACCTTAGCATCGTGTAGAACAGTATTACACATTAGCAACAAAACAAAAAAAAAAATAAATGTAAAATCCTTAATATGTTAGGAAAACGAATTCACCAATGTTGTAATTGTAACATGTTATGCGACATATGTGCTGCAATCATCTTCTGCTATTTTGCAAAAGTTTGCCTAAGCGTCGACTACTCGTGTGACCAATTAGGTCCACGGTTCAGTTACCACGCACACACACAAATATGTCAACATAAAAAAATGAACGCACAACTATTAATATATCAACATTTTTATTTGATAAACTGTTGGAGGTTAGACGCCCTGTTCTTGTTTTTTTTGTCCCAAAGTATGGATTTGAGAAATTCATGAAAAAAGGGGGACATGTATCATTAAACGCATTTCAGCAAACAAAGTTTTATAGATCATTTTTTAACGGGTGAAGAAACAAACATATTATGTATTAAATGAATAATTGTTCAATCATCATTTCTATTGTTTTTTAAGGAAACACGACATTCGTCCTAACAGGAAAGAGGGACATATTGTCATACTCATAAATCCACGTGTGTGTTTGCATAAAATTGAAATGTATCTGAAATATGTTTTAGTTTTTCAACAAGTTACTGACCGCATTCATTTATTACGTTTCTTAAACATGTACAAATTATTATGTAACCAGGCAGCATATGCCTTTTGACAGCTTTGGGGGTACAGCATGAAATGCAATACGAGTGCCATATTATTGCCATGTGCATTCGTCTTCCATTTTTACGTATTCATGTTGTTTCAATTAACATGAATTAGAAAATAAAAAAATATAATTAAAATGGAAACTCAAATTTAAAAATTAACTACGTGACGTTGTGAACAACATAACACAAACAGGCGGGGGCCGGGAAGGCCGCGGGCGTGAAATATATAATACAACAAAATATCATAAAAAAAAAAATAAAGTGCTAATTGTGTTATTGGAACAATAAATATATAAAAAGAAAAATAAAAAATGCAAAAGAACAAATTAACCCCAACTTACATGTGCTTATTCTGTTGCACGAACACGTGTGTGCATGTATTATTCATTTCCGTTAATAGCAATTTTGTCGTGCGCGATATAACAATTTTTATAGTTATTCTTAGTGCAACAAACGCGATAATTAATAACTGGGTGATGGTCATTGCTTTGTCTTTTTTTTTGTTTCTTTACATTATATTGGTCATTGTTATATTTAATAACTATAGAAAGACATACGCCCCAAACAATTTATGTTTAAATTGCAACCAATTATTCAAAGTTATCTTAAATTTTAAAATAAAATTACAATTCAAGAATCTCTGACGCCTAAGCGCCCAAAAATATTTGTGAAACATCTTATTTTTAAAAAAAAAAAAAAAGAAAACAGAAAACATTAACAATATAATGCACAATATAAGTTTTGTCCGTATTTTCAATATTTGTTCATCATCACTTTATACAATGCACTACATATATATAAAAGGCTTATCCAACACCATATATTGTTAATTCTAAGTTTTTGTCAAATCCTCTGTTTTTTCTGTGTGATGCACACATGCCTCCAGGATGCTTTTGGTCATTTGAAGTATTTCGTGTATTGTTCCATAAGACAGTCCTGTAATCAATGTTCTCCTGTTTTGGGTTGGTTTTATGCTTGGCGAGAAATAATATAACGCAGTTGCATTACTGGGGGCAACATACGTGAACTATACACTTTAGTTATATACAAAATATAAGCAGTAACATTTTTATTGATAAAACACTTCTGCCTCGTCTTTCATGATATAATAAAAGAACAACAAAATGCAGGATCATAGGAAGAATCCAAATTTTCCTTTGTCAATAATATGTTCGTTAGGGAATATAACAACAACAAAGAGTACCTTTAAACAATTTTTCAAGGAGAAGGAAATAAAATTAAAAAGCAACAAATTTGCAACATACATATTTTTCAAGTCCGTTTTTATTGCATTAGTCTTGTCTTTGTATTGCCTTCTCCTACAAGTATGTAACTTTCTTTTAATGAGGAAACACGTACCCTTATTCATCCACGATATTATATCGGCTTCTTCATTTACTGTAAAATATACATATATGAGCAAATTATTGAAAGTCATCTTTTTCTTCTCTTTTGTTTTTTCTTTGTATACTACAATTTTTACAGAACATTAACACATCTACAGGACCTAAATATGCACATTCATACTTAAATAATAGACATTCGAGGATATTGTATCCAGACAATCCTCCATTTTTGAAAGCATTCCGAGCTAATAATGCTATCCAAGGACAAAAGAAGAATCCATTTCTACTTAATCATAATGATAATAATAGTTCATCTGGAAATGTAGATAACCAGAATGAAGACTTAAAAAAGAAGATCCCGAAAGATAACCAATTGAAAACCAATACGGGGAAGCAAGAAGAATATAATAAAAACGAAATCATGTTCCGTTGTGTAAACATTGGTAATTGCGATGATGTAACAGAAGACGAATTAAACGATAAGTTAAATAACATAAAGGGCGCGGTTAACAGCAGAACGATGCATCTCGTATGGAAATATGTACAAAATCATGAGAAGGTAAATTTTATTCGCATGCAACAAGAAATACAGAATTACTGTAAATTGTCAGCTAAATATTATAATATACCAGAAGAATTTGACACAAAAAAATGCAAACATGTAGATGATAAAATAACGAATGCACTACAAAAAAGAGAACGTTTTGATTTAAAAAATATAAATGAATTTGCTAAGGAGGACATTTGTGCAAGGTGGGAATTTCTGAGGTACATCAAATTGAAGAGAAGGTCATGGAAAGAACTTCGAGAATCCACACAGCAAAAGTGGGCAAACTATATAAATGATGTGTTCAAGAATTATAAATCTAAAAAGTCAATCACTGCATTTGATAAAGATAACAAAGGTTTCCGGTTTCGCCCCTGGATACCCAAGCACTGATCATCTTACTAGTGTACACGGATGGAAGCAAAAAGATCAACAAGTCGTATACATGCACTCCAATTGAAACGCGTTCGAAAATACCCCTACCTAGCGAAGACAAGGAATGGGAAAAAAAACAAAAACAATGTCAAATAGAAAAATACTTACAAGGATTAAGCACGTTGTTACTCAAAATTGGGTCCCAATCTCTACTTATAAGCTTATTAATTTTGGAGCCGCAGCAAATAATTTTAAAGGAAATACCCCAAACAGGTGTTAACATTTCAGTCATACTTGCTACATCCTGTACAGTAACGTAACAACAAAAAAAACATGTAATAATATAGAACAATTACGAATTACAGGGTAGTTCATAAAACACATAGCTACATGTATCTGAATATATGTATATATAGATTGGATCATATAGAAATAACTGCATAAATTCAAACGTTTTTACCAAAGGAAAATTTAAATTTTGGCGGCCCCTCTTATAATATCACTAATATGATAAATTTAAGCGACGTGAGTCGTTTTTAATTATTCACCCTGTAAACAAAGTTACAAAATTTAGGTCCTGCACGGACCAATTCTTCAAATATATTTTTCATTCTAAATTAAGTACCCGCTTTAATGTGGTACTCTTCACAAAAAAATATTATGCCGGCGGTTACTTTGTTCTAATTCGCGTCTTCCTTGTTTTACCATTTACACATTGCGAGAAATTTGGAAATGCACACGTTGCCTCATTTTTTTGTGTAGAATGTGTCTGCTGTATAATGGTATCCTCACATTTCGTCGCAACATGGATTACTCAGAGCATCAGCATCTTGCGTACCTTTTACGTAGAAGCATAATATACATTTATGTGAACATATATGCACTATTCCGCTTTCGCACAAAATCGTTGCTGCGGCATTTTCATTCTTCGGTTACACATAGCCCATTATGGTAAAGTTCAGCGCAATGCTTCTCACATTATTTAACTATAGGCCACATTACATCGCTCCGTATGCTATACTGCGTTCACCTTCATCGGAATTAGTACTCAAACTATTATAACTGCCAAATATTGAATCTCCCGCTACAGAATAATAACTATACTGAAGCTCCCGTCTTATTCGTTTCCGCCTTCGTGAGAACAGGTTCCCAAGTGGAGTGAACTGAAAAAAAAACAAAGGAACAATATAAGGTTAACTGAAACAGCGTGACATTACGTAGAATAACGTAAAAGGCATTAAAATTAAGCCCATTAACAAATGCTTTGATTATGTAATATCTGTGAAAAACATTTAGTACTATAAGCAGCGTTTTTTTGTTATTACCTTCATTAAAGCTGTTACAAGCATTGTGATGCTCAATGCAGAAAGAAGTGTAAACACACCAATTTTAATCCATGGAACTGGTTGTTCAGTTTTCAGCGTTTGAGAAATACCATCGTGACTATATAGTTTACTTGGAACTCCTGTGGGTTGTTCTGAGTGAGTTGGAATTGCTACATCGACAACTTCCACATTTTCTACAGGGAGCGGATTTTTTACTGTACCCCTCTGTGCTAATTTTTCAAACCTTTGTTCAGCTGCATCAATGAAAGGTTTAACGTACTTAGCATACTGTCCTATGAATTTTTGACGTGCGTTCTCATAATCATTGAACAAATGTACGATCTTATTATAACAAGGATACAACCAACTTAGACCATATATTGTTAATGCTTGACTTTTTGTAACGAGATGCTTTGGATCATAAAAGCTATAACCTAGAATATAATTTGTACATGTGTTACTTCCTTGCTTTCTACATAATGGTCCAAAGGCTAAATATAATGGAATTCTCTCCTTAAGATAATCGAAATACACTTCACATGCATAATATGTGCTTTTACCAATTTCTCCTTTAATGAAATAATAATCTTCAATATAATCCATAAAATTCTTCACCCTCTTCAAATATTCCAGGAAGTTATCCCTAAATAAGGTTGCATTGGGGAAACATACTTCTCTAGTATTTACATCATAACTATGATTAATAAACCTTTTCCACATTCCATCAAAGAGGTTCATTATATTCTGAAAATCATTCTCCTTGTCAGTGGACTGCAATTTTTTATGCACTTCATCATAGAGCCAATAATTTATATCAAAACAATGTTTCCTTCGAAAAGCATCGTCATTGTCATCTCGTACGAATTCTACATTTTTCATGAGTTGTCCGCAGAGTTCATAAAGCCCTGTTACATTAGGGTGTTGCTTTAATAGATCACCACAGAAATTATTGGAGTCCTCTAATATTTGCCCACTTGTCAATTTTTGGTAAAACTTATACGAAGGCAACTCTGTTAGTTTAGAATTCTATAAAATTAAAAAAGAATAAATTAATGTGTATACACAATTTTTCAAGAGCCTGTACTTAATTTTCTTGTGTGTGTAATGTTATTTACTAGTGAAAAACATATATCGATTATTGAAAAAATGTAAAAATTACTGTTACGGTTCCCTCCATATGTGTACGAACTTACGGTCCCTTGTACAATGCTTTATGACGAATTGGTGAAGTAGTAAAATTCACGTGTAAATAATTGGTCATATTCGGCGACACAAGGCGATCAAACAAGTAGGTGTAAGCATAAATGCACTTAATGTATATTATCGTTCAATGTTTTACGAAATTGTTCATTTGGGAATTCTTTAACTGTGTTTTTTTCCGGTACGTATATTTTAAAACAGAGCATCCATACCAATTTTACATAGTACCACCCATATGTTATGCTTAGGTACATGCGTAATGACAATTCATATTGGAAGAAACATAAGATTTGTCGTAAGAATAAAGGAATAGTCATTATTCTTACTAATTACGTAGTAAGTAATGAAATTTACCGTTCACAAATATTCGTACATATATAGGAACTGATTAATACTGTTCAAATTATTTATCTTTCTTTCCCATTTTTTTTTTTTTTTCATTTCTATTAATGTAGTTGCTTCTGTGAGCATCCCCTTTACAACAGATACATATAGAGCAGCGTATATATTTTTTTTTTCTATATCATTTAAACCAAAAATATTCCATCTTACGTGTTTCCTACATTGTATATGTATATTATATATTTAAATACGTAAACGTATGTTAATTGTATTATGATGAATAACCGTGTTAATCTAAATACGAATTGTGGAGGTAATTTTAAGGAGGCTAAAATAATTAATACCTCATGGCGTTCCCATGGGTAGTATATATATGGTGGTACATTTTTTCTGGGCTTATCACAAAAGTGTGAACAAGTGTCGTATCCATAGAGCCATACATTTATTATGAGGTTCTTATGCTTCCTATCGATGATATAAAAATATAATAGTGCACAAACGTTTACGTGGTTTAATTTAAAATTTGCATTTTGCACAAATAAAACATATAATTCTTTCCACTTTTCCTCCATAAGAAATATATGATTTTAATATACGTTAATTTTATAGAAAAGTAACATTGCCAGCAGCACGAAACGGATACGGAGGGATTGAGTTATGTAAACTATTTAAAATATGAATAACCATAGTAGCATTAACAAAATTAGGCAAACTATTTTACATATCTGGGTGTGTAATCAAGTAATTTATTTAAATCCCATTCTGGCTTCATCCGGGGGGAATATCACTCCGTATTGAACATTTGAGTGAATTCATTATTTCTAATTCAAACCGGCAAATCTATTTTTTTTTCATAATTTCTATACATGTTTTAAAAACAAACTGTTCTTATTAACCATTCTTAGTTTGAAAGGTTCATCTTCTTCTATATATATAATTATACTTTTTTTTTTAGGAAGCGTGTTTTTATTCCCTTTTTAAATTTTTTAAGTTTCCTCCATAGTTATATAATATATATCATTCCTTCCCTTACGATTATGTCCATTGTAGTTTGCTCTCTATTACCGCTCTTTCCTTCATCATCGTAGCATGTACTATTATTGTGTTCCATGCGATCATATTTTCTACGTCCATATCCCCTAGTGTGTTGCCTCTTTTAAAATCGTCTTCTGCATTATCGTGTTTTTCTATTATTCCTTCCGCCTCGTCATTTGAATTTTTATAATTTTTATAGTTTCTATCACTTCTGAATATTGCTTTTATCTGCATAGATTTATCGATGAGTTTTAGCAAGTCCGATTTTTCCCGATCAGCACTTTTACGCTTGTAGGTGTTAGAAGACTTCAAAGAATTATTATCCTTTTTCTGTTTCTTTATGTGATGTCACATAGATGTTGTTGTTGTGTTTTAATATATATTCGATTTCTTCCTACCGCACTCTTTCATATTTTTCCATTGCGTTATGGAGTGTATGAA
>NW_012192727.1:0-11227 GCF_000956335.1 Plasmodium fragile | reverse complement strand
TTTTTGAATTGGCATTAGCATCTTTGTGTTTAGGCTTCGTGGATTTTTCAATTCCTAGGTTTAGGTTTAAGATTTATCTACCGTATTCACGGGTATACTTTTTGGGGACGTTCCAATTGTGGAAAAAGGAAATATACATATATGAACAAATATATACACATATACGTGCGCGCAGGAGGATAGACATCCTGTAGCCTAGAATGAATGAACACAGAATCCGTTAAGGCGCGGGTGGAACATGTGGCCCATCTGTCAGCAGTTATGCAAACTATGATATATGTAAGGCGCGGACGCGTCTATTTCCGGCTACACGTTAATATAACCCCGTCCTTTTTCTTTTAAAGGTGTACAAATAGTGTCTTACTCTTTACATGCGGAAGTGTGTTACTCTCTCTTCTGCGGGCGGATCCTTATTCGATTCGTATACTTTGAGGAAGAAAGACAACCTATAATGTACGGATGCTATACAGGGTTTCCGCTAGATCCCATACGGTTTGTACCTTCATGGGTATAACGCATTTTTTTTTTTTTTAAATATAGAGACGCGCCCCTGCGTATTATCTGCGTCAGAAATTAAATTATGCGGTTGAAAATTTGTATTCATATATAATAATACATTTTGTTAGTATAATTTCTTTCCTCAGAAGTTTTAACCGACATTCAAAATTTTCTTATCGCTTAACGTTACATAATGTCGCGCAGGTGAAAGTTGAAGTATTTATTGAGCGAAATATATGTGTTACCATTTCTTACAAATGTCAAGAGGTAAATGTTGTACAATATATTCATCTGTACCTTATGTGCGCTGTCTATTAGAATTAACACTATGTAGTGTATAATTTAATCTACACATAAAAGATTAATTTATAACAGGAAAAAAGGTATGAAAGTGATATATTTATAATAAAAAACAAATGGAAGGATGGAGGACTTGATGGCATTTATTAGGTACGGAATTCTGCAGATGTGGCTCAACGTGAGTACTTATAAAGACTACCGTGGCACGACAGAAGTACTAATGGACTATTAAGGAAATATGATTAGACGAAAGACATATGCCTTGGAAGCATGAAAATTCATTATCCTGTTCGCAATAAACAGACATGTGAACTGTATGCATGTGAATTTGGCTCTAATACAAATGTACCCTTCTTACGACTTCCACCTGATCAATTATTTTTCCTGCTCATAAGAACACATACTGTACTTGTGCTTTATAAGTAAATTATTACTTACTAATGGGGATTTTTTTTTGTCACACGGTGCCGTATCTTACAAATTTCATGCGTTGTTTGCAGGCCACAGGTGGAATGTATAGCGCAGATTTTCTGTGGATTATAGTATTCAAAATATTTGACAAGGAAGCGAGGGTACAAGGGAAGATGAACAAATCCCATTAATTCAATTTCTACCTGCGCGAATAGTACGACCGAATTGTTTGCTATATAATATTGTAGGCATAATAGAGCCAGCAATAAAATGGAAAAGACTGTAACATATGTATGCGTTAAAGAATTAACATGGGTGAAAGGGCCACTATAGAACCCTGCACGGGAATCGAAGTGGAGAACAGTCGTTCATTCGGGCGTCAGTAAAATACGTGAAGAACCTTTATGCACGAATAACTCCTTCTTATGGGCATTCATAGTTGAATTCATATGTGCATTAAGTAATAGATGGAAGGTATTCCATGATTGTGGCTTTGGCAGGAGGACAAAATGGTCCCATTACATCATTTACGCCCATAACATATAAGATATTGGGAGCTTAGGAGTAGTGTATTGGTGACATAATATGGACGTAATGAACGCAGACGCCCACGGAAAGGGCTCAATGAATGGAACAATAGAAAAGAATATTCCATGGTGTTACGCGAAAAATAGGAGCAAGCGGTTACCACAATGTAAGGAGTATGTATTTAAATAGGGCACAAAGGAAATAGGCACAGTGCGCAACGACCTATGACCTCATTAGCAGCTGCCAAGGTCCAATGTGAGTGCGCATATTGGGACTTGGCGTAAGGAATAACGTACACAAAAAGAGGATTATAAGTTGATATCGACAACAGAAACCACAAGCATGTGTACGGACGGAAGTACTCAGTAAACTGCATATTTCATTGTAAAACTTTCTGGTGCCCGTACGCAGCCACCAATTTCATATTTCACGCGGTCCTAAAATATCATGAGCTGCGGAAATGCATAAGCTTCAAATCATCAGGAGGCACATACATGGTTGCAGACACATATCAGACGTAGCGCCGCGTCATATTCATACGGGATGATGCCCAATTTCAGAAATGAACGCGTTAGAAGTATATGGCACAAAATTGAATACAGGAAGAATTGTTCTTGTGGAATAATTAAAAAGGGCGTAATGAAATAAATGAGCCCACATATATTGTTTGCGCGCTTACGAAAACATATACGCGATGCTCCTACATCGGTTGGGTGTACTTTTCCCATGGTACATTGTATTCGTGACAGTACAAGCGCACGGTCTACCTGCACTGCGTAAATGCATCTGCACACATATTGTTAAGTTTTTCTCAGGGCTGCGGCAACAGTTTACCTTGGAAGTGCGCGTAATGTTGTCCAGGCATTCTTTGTTTTTACGTTATTTATATATTATTTTTTTTATTTCATTTGTACAAATATTTAGTTTGTTTTTCTTTTGTCGAACTTTAACTTGTTTTAGTGTTGCGTCAAACTCTGCTCTTATGATGTTTTCTTTTTTTTGTGTTTTTTTTTTTCTTCATTGGATGCAATGAATTACACGCAGGGTGTGTAAAACGAATGACTCTGGGAAGTACCTACAACTGTATGCCGGAAATCATAAAGGCACGATGATGGAATTAGAGTATGTGCATATGACTGCATTAAGTTTTAGGAGAATGGTTTTCGGGATGGAATAGTATTATATGTGCTAAGGGACGGATGAAAGGCTTTGCAAATGCAAACGAACAGTTTCCTTTATGGCTTCCCGTTACCCTTAATTATTAGTCAATGCCCAGAGAAACAGAAAAAGGTAAAGTACTGTGCGGCACTCCGAAATATTGCCGTTCCCATGCCCGCCCCCGTCCCTTTTCATTCCCGAAGCACGGTAAAAGGCCAAAAGGTATTGATGAACGAAAAAAAACGGGGGCGGCGTGAACAATGCATGTTGTAGGGCGAACGTGCCACGAGCATGGCATTATGGCGCTGATGGTAGTAGTAGCAAGCTGCCGGGTGTACATTGGTAACTACGCATAATTACGGTGTCCAATACAACAGGAAACTGGGAACATGCATTGAGCTGGTTTCAGGAACACCGGGACATGTTCATTCCCTGTAGTGTGTTCACCGGAAGAAGGTGTGCGTTATATTATAACAGAAAAGGAGGAAATGCGTTTTTTTAGAAGGCACGGTACGATTAACTTTTTTCCGAAGAGTATGGCCACTTCAAAAGAAGCGTGTATGTCAATGTATACAAAAATCATGGTCCAATCCTATGACACATTATGCGTCCCACTGCACATATGTGGGCAAGAGATGATATAATATATTATCTGCGCAAATGGGACACGCTATTTTTTCGTGGAAACCCATCGCATATATGGACCTTTACATTTACTAAAATCCTCCATTTGTGTGCATATCAAAAGGTAAGGTGTAAAACCGTTTCATTTGGCAATGTGGAAGTTTATACGAACCGGAAAGGAAGCATCAGTACGTAAGCAAGAAGAAGTAAAACATGTTACATATTACATGAATAGGCACTGTATGAATTAGCTCAGATAATCATTATATAATATATGTTACATTTATGATGTAAGGGATTATGAATTATAAATATGAGAATATATATGCGTACATATATATGTATTTATGTAGGAAACACAAGGAGGGATTCCGCACAAATAGTGCTCCCTTTCAAAATATCAATAGACAACTGATTACAGAAACAAGCAGCATTATATATGCACGGAACATTCCTGTTTGGGAAAATGTAAACCATATTATAATGTAGAAAACGGAACTATAAAGGTCAATGCTATCAAGGATAAATAAGCCATATAATACAAAATGTATACAATATCATATGAGGGTCCATCTAAGAAAATATGTACAAGCATACTGTAACATTGACGTTGCCTACCCAGAAGTGCAATACAGGAAGTTATGCTTTGTTAGTTGCTTTCGGTTTCTCGGGGTATCTCTGGATTTATCCGGAGTACCTCGGGTTTGTGATCTTGTTTTGATGCAATTTTGGTCTGTCAAAATATTCTTCTTCGGCGCTTTTGCCTTCGCTTTCGGTAGCAGCTCCGGAATATCCCAAGTGAGAACATACTGCCTATACCCATTGCAACTGCAGTGCAGGGTATGCCAATCCCAAGTGCAGAGAACGGTTGTGTCGCACCTGTGCCCCCAGTCAGACACGCAACTACACCCGCAACTCCACCCCCAAATACAAACCCAACGGCACAGCCAACAGCAATCATTATTATAGTGTAAATGACAATAGCCGCAACGAAGAACTTGCAGTACCTATATACAATATATTTAGCCAATTTCCGTCTACTAAAGTCTCTTCCGGTGTTGATGTTAACTGCTTCAACCTGCTTCCCGTGCATTGTGCTTCCGATGCTTCTGGTGCTTGCGGTGCTTCGAGTCGTTCCTGTAAATTAGGCGTGTGTAATAAGATATTATGAACATTCTATCCACAACGAGGTGTTTTTAAGGCAACCTTCATTACAACCTCCCGGACATTTTATTTTGTTGCCATGTTTGCGCATATCGGTTTTACCTGTACCCGAAGGCCCTTTAGATTCCTGTTCGGTTTTTGCACTTTGTCCTTTATTTTGTACATTATTCTGTGGGGACGGTGGCAACGAGCCGTCTTCACCAACCTTCGAAAGCGATGTGCTAGACGTTGCAACTGCCTCGGCGACTGCTACATCGGCAGATAATTTGTCGCCGTTATGGACTTCTTCTTCCCGTTCATCATGTTCTATTTTCCACTTTTTTTCATAATGCACTTGTTGTGGTATCTCGTACTCCACCACTTTCCGTTCTTTTAGAATAGCTCCTGCTCCGTCTCGATAACATCGTTTTTTTGGTGTCGACCATTGGTTGCGAGAGTATACTCGTTTCGGGGGAGATTCATAGGCTTGTTCATACGGTTCGTCGACATCGTCGTATGCACCTTCATAGGTTTGTTCATAGGTTGGTGGAGCATCGTCATAGTGTTCGAATGCCATCGGATCTAATTCAAGCTCATCATCTGATGGAGTTGCTTTTACCTTTGCTAAACTTCGGGCAACTCTGTTACGTACGCGTACTTTGGCGACATGCTGTTCTTGTGTTTCGAAGTCATCTTGATGCTGTAGAAAGGGGAATGGATGAGAAGTGGTGATGCGTTGAATGAACAAAAGAACAGCAATATGAGAAAGGAACAAAAAGGGGAAGTCAGCACCGGAAGAGAAAAAATATACATATAAATATTCAGGCATGTTGCGTACGCCATATATGTAGCCGAGTGCGGAACATTCCAGTCTCCACATCTATATGTGATCATGTAATCTTTCTTTTGTGCGTGGGCTTACCGTTAAAAAGATGCAAGCAACCACAAAAAGGATAGCAAATTTTTTGGAGGAAAAGAACCTGTGTGCCTTTTTGTCATGTGTTTCGCCTTCGTCATTACCTGCGGAATATGCTTTGCCATTTCGGGATTGCAACGCTCCTGGTGGGACACCGTTGCTTGTCGATGTTTGTTTGTTGTTCGAGTGTGCCATATTGATGTGGATACTTATTTAAAACGGAAATGTACAGGGGTAGTGTGCTTTTCGTTGTTCTTTTTTTTAATTACTCTACGGCTAGGAGGAAATTATGTTAAGAGAAGAAAAAACAAAATTAGAGAAATGAATGAACACAAAATTATTGCTTTCACGTCAGCATATATGCGTGTGAGAAGTGTTGTGCTTCTTTTTTGTTTTTTTTTTTGGTCAATTGAACCATATAGGATCCCGTTCTAATTTACTTTTCCATAAATATTACATATACATAATTATTTCTATTAATTGTGCAAAATGTACAAAATCATAAAAAGAAAAGTCAGATTACGTCAAAATACATTATTTTACAACTTAAAAGGAAATTATGCCAACAAGAAAACAAAAAAAACAAAAAAATGCACAGCAGATACATTAATTTGAGCTTTAGAAGAAGGAGAGGTCCTTGTAAATTTTCAATAAATGTGTGGGGCATTGAGTTGTAGGGTTTTATATGTAAAATGTTTTTTTTTGTAACTGAACCGTTACATATATATAGGAGTATATGCCCAACTTATGGTTTGTATGCCTTTTTATACGCTCCGCATAATGCGCTGATGGATCAAAAACACCAGGTGCCTTAGTCAATCGTTTGGAATGAGAATGCGCTCAATCACATTATTTTAATACGGAGATGCAAACAAAATTTGTTGTGCATGTATTTTATCACAAAAAAAAAAAAAAAAAAAGTTTAAGTCTAACTTATTAAAGGTGTGTATGTAATACTTGTATACTTATTTAAATGGAAATGAGTACATATTATGTTTAAAATAATTGTTGCGTATGGCTTCCCCCCGCCCCCGCACAAGGAGCACGGGAAGAACAAAAAAGTAGAGAAATGCAAACCAATATGCTTAGAATGACGAACCTTGTGTAAGAGCAAAAAAAAAAAAAAAAACAGGAGTAGGAAGTAACTTAAGCGTAGTAACATACTATGTATATCGCTCAATGTGGAAAAGTAAACTGTTCATATTATGTGTCATTTCAATTTATGTAATTGCGCATAACTTTATCCTAATTGCAAAGGTGTTCTAATAAATTTTCCACATATAACTCCTTCTCCTGCAGGCGGCTTTCAAGCTCGTACTGTTCTATGACTAATGCCAGGATCAGTATGCATATTTTAGTGCTTACCGGCTTGTTGAGGTACAGTTGTGGATGCAGTTGTTGGGGGCGTGGTACATCTCGCACTCTTAGAACATCTTCTGCTCCCATTACTTGTTCCACTTCTAAGTCTTTTTCCATTATAGGTACTTCGCCTTTTTCCGGTACTGTCTCCTCCTCTACATTATTCAACAAATGTTGGAACCACTCCTCCGCGTTATACATACGCATTTGCCGATGTTGTTGGGAAACCCATTGTTTCCACAACCGCAGTTTGCTCATCTGGAGGGTTGTGGCTTCACCGAATTCACTATGGCCGTATACTCCGTTATCCTCGTTTGCCACCATGTGATCACGTAGGTATTGTCTCCACTGCTGTTTTAGGGTTTGGAACCACGGCTGTGCCGTACACTCCCGCAGAATATGTTTGTTGCGGTCAATCCAAGGTGTCCACCTTGTGTAGTCCGACGTCACGTGGTCGGGCTCGCAAGGGGAACTCTGTTCTATTGCGAACTCCATGGTTTCCATATAACTCCAAGGATCGGGGTCATCGTGGTTGGATGCAGAAGGATGCGGTGCTAACGGTATAGGTGCCGTACAACTCCATGAATCGCAGTCATTAGGTGGACCAGGGTCCGTTGCGAACTGTATGTTGTCCATACAACTCCATGGATCGCAGTCATTAGGTGGAGACCGGTCCGTTGCTAACTGCATGGTTTCCATACAACTCCATGGATCGGGGTCCTCTTCGTTAGGTGGACATGGGTCCGTTGCTAACTGTTTAGTTTCCATACAACTCCATGCATCCGTTCCGTCGCAGTCAGTGGAGGAAACATTGTTTCCTGATAAATCCTGGTTTGTGATAGGAGCATCCAAGGAACTACTATACCCCTTTGCGTCCCGCATCAACTCCTGTGCAAACTCCTCCACAAGTATCTGCAAATAGTCGTCTTTGACGTTTTCCCACGCGGCCACTCCACATTCGTTGAGCACTTCTAGATGTAGCTCAATAATGGTGCGCTTATGCACGCGCGGGGAGCGTCCTCTACCGGATGTTGACGCAGGTTGCCTATCCGTAACCATGGTGTACCCGTAATCGGGTGGCGGCAGTTCGCCGCGTTGTAGATGGTCTAGAATTTCTTCGTCGAGTGGCGGTGACGGCACGTCACGAACGGTTCGATACGTTCGTCGACGTTTGGCGAGGTACGCAAAGTACTAAACAGAAAAAGGGGGGTAAAGAGCAGGGTGAGGACGGTAGGATAAAAGGCATGAACCCGGATGTAGGAGTATATTGGTGCGAACGATCATATATTGGAGCCGGTTGGGATGTTCTGAGGTATAAACATCCTGCACATGCGGCATGCCCTGATTGGCGTATGTGCTTACCTTCCATAGGAAGAACGCAATGACCCCAATACCAACCACCGCGGGAATGATCGCGGGGCTATAGGGGATGAGATCCTTGGGGTCGAAGGGTTTACGGGAAGACGGGGTAGGTTGTTGCTCACTGAGGGTACTGCCTCCTGAACTGGATGCTCTATCTCTTAAGGTGGGTGCTTTACCTCCTTCATTAGCTTTTCCACTGGATGTATCAGGTTGGGTAACTGTCAGTCCTGGTCCTGTTGGACTACTTGTTGGATTAGTCGATGGTACTAATGTTACTTCTGTCCCTGAGTCCACAATTTGCCCTGGTCCTGATGGAGGATGTGAACCTGCCTGTGAACTATCTGGAACAGAATTAACAGTTGTTGGGCTTGGACCTGCTGCCTCGGCGGCAGGTTGACCCAGTCCACCACCGCCAGGAGTGCTTGTAACTTGATCATCCGGTTCACCACCACTACCACCTGCGCCTTTTCCTTCCCCGCCAGAAACTCCATCCGCCAAATCGGCATCACTGAAACTGCCACTACTACCCGATTGATTGGGGTTCGGGTTCGGTTTGGGTGGATTGAGAGGAGGGGGGTCATCATTGCCGCCATCGACGACGTCATCGCCTGAACATGTGGTGAATGGGGAGACAGGGAAAGGGAAGGAAGAAGGATATGAAAGAAACTGAAGTTTTGTGCGGTAGCTGGCCACGGTTGACTGTGATTGGGCACACGGTCGGCACCATTGGTGCGACGGGACCAGGTGTTGGGGGGACGGCCTAGCAGGAGACGGACAAGGGTAGGGGGGCAGGGTGCCACCCCGGGAAAAGACTCTCTCTGTCCCACACACAACACAACACACACAGTGTGTGTGTGTCTACGTCGACGTGGACGTCGACGTGTAGCTGTCTACATCCAGGGGCTTTCGCTCTCGGTCTGCCGGTCAGTCTCATTCGACGTTTGGTTTCTGTCGCGCCCTCTGTCCGTGTTGTCTCTCCCGCGGTCGCCGGAAATTGTTGTTTTTTTTTTTTCTTGTTTCCGTCGCGTCCTTTTCTGACTGTTCATTATGCGTACCTATGGGTACTGTAGGAGTAGTATTCGACATGCCTATGGATATTTCTATGGAGCGCGAAGCACCGGGGAGACCCATGGGACCCCTCCCAATGAGTTTGTCGACCTCGTCCTTCTTGTTCACGTTGTCCGTATTCTTGACTTCCCTCTCCAAGCACTTAACAATTTCTTCTGGATGCTCATTTTCCAGGTCTTCACACTTTCGTACATTTGCTGGAGTATGTTCCGGGGAACCCTCCTTACTTATATTCTCTCCTGTTGCCTTACCCTTTACTTTATCCTTGGACTCCGTGCTCGTCCTCTCTCTCTCTGCTCCTACGCCTGCTCCTCCTGCCCCTGTGGATGGTGCTGTCGGAGACGGATCTGATGGTGCCGCAGGTGGAGGTTGTGGTACGGGATCTGTTGCTGCTCCTGCTCCTTGTCCCGATCCTCCCTGATCATTTGCCTGATTTGGGTCAGGAGGTGGGGGTTGTGGTACGGGAGCTGATGCTGGTACCCTCGTGTCCGCAGCTGCTTGATCCGCTCGACCTGGTGATCCTTCCGGTGCTGCCAGTGGCGTGTCTGCCCTTCCTGCTCCTACAGGCCCTGGTGGTGGCGACTGAGTTCCCGGTGTACCCCCTGTACCTGAACCTGTTGGTAGTGGTGTCGTGGACGGTTGAGTTGTCGTGGAAGCGCCATCCGGTTTTGTCTTCCCTTTGTGTTTGGTCTTGTCATCCCCGGAACCACCTGTCTGCGGTGTCGCGCCCTTTGCTGCAATAAAAAAGGAAGAAGGGGAACAACAAAGAGTATATTATAAAAGCACAAGTGGTACAGAAAGAAGGGGCCGGGACGGTGTGGCCAGGTAGCGGCCGGGTAGGGTCCGGCTCGACGACGGGGCGGGACGGTTGTGTCACGTAACGGCAGGGTACGGTCGGGTCGACTCGGTGAACTGCGTCCAGGCGGACAGAGTCGTGGTGGATGGTAGCAGTACAACTTTCATTTGTCGCCGTTACGCTCCTGCACCGTCCCGCTGCATCCCTCATGTCGTCTCCGGTGCCTCGTCGCCGCTGCCGTCGTCGTGGCCACCGCTACGGTCGTGGCTGCTGTGCGGTTGCGCGCCCGTGCGTAGTTCACGTGCGTTGTTCTCGCCGCGTGCGTGTGCGTTGTTGTGATGGCATCCATATTCGTGCGGTTTACATGCGGGCCGCATGAGTATTCGGCCGTATTCGGTCATATTTGTCCGCATTCGTGCTTTCTCCCCATCGGTCCTTACCGGTCGGTTCCCCTGATGGTGCTGGTGTTGCCGTGGCTCCCGGTGCTACCGGCGATGCTGCAACTGCTGGTGTTGCGCGGACGGGTTTTTCAGCGGCGGCTGGTGTAACTGACGTTTTCCCTGGTCCTATATCGTCCAATATTTTCTTCCATGCCTCCCCTCCCGTTCCTGTATTTTTGAATTCTTCCATTATTTTCTGTTTCTGATCATCGCTTATTGCCTCCTTATTCTCAATCATGGTCCTTATACTTTGTACAGTACCATCCTCCAATGCTGTTATTACAGGACCATGTTTCACCTCCTTTTCTGCATTTTCCTTTGATCTTCTTGCTTCCGCACCCTCACAATCCGTATTGCCCTGCCCCGAACTCACGCCTCCATATGTTCTTTGCCTCCATTTGTTTATCCAATCTCCCATGGTTTTTGCAAAAAATTTGGAGCCTATTTGTAAGGTATCATAATCGAGCCTAGCACATTGTTGCTCTTTCCCTATATTACCCTCCTCCCCACCCCAGATGCGCACCTTATTAATTATCTTTCGTACAGTCTCTCTTGTTTTGCAGCTGCCGCTGTATAATTTCGCTATTGCAATAGTGCCCACCATGCACCTGAAATAGTCCCGCA
>NW_012192726.1:6730-20063 GCF_000956335.1 Plasmodium fragile | reverse complement strand
TACCCACATGTGACACAGTCACGCATACCACCACGAGTGAGGATCCTAAGTCCGAAATCACAGACGTACCCACATGTAAAGCACTCACAGACACACCCACATGTGACACAGTCACGGACATACCCACATGTAAAGCAGTCACAGACACACCCACATGTGATGATCCTAAGCCCGAAATCACACAACCACCAGGCTCCGGTAACGCAGTCACAGACACACACACATGTGATGATCCTAAGCCCGACATCACACAACACACAGTCACAAACGACACAGTCACAGACACACCCACATGTGACACCGTCACGCACACCACCACATGTGAGGATCCTAAGCCCGAAATCACAGACATAGGCACACGTGACGCAGTCACGCACATACCCACATGCGCTGATCCTAAGCCCGGAATCACAGATATACCCACACGTGCAATAGTCACGGACATATCCAAATGTGCGGCTCCTACACCCACAACAACAGCGCACGCAGTTACAGGCGCCACAGTCACAGACAGACCCACATGTGAGACCGTCACGGACACACCCAAACACGATAAGGTCACAGACATACCCACATGTTACACAGTCACGCACATACCCACACGTGAAGATCCTAAGCCCGAAATCACAGACAGCCCCACATGCGACACAGTCACAGACACACCCACATGTGATGATCCTAAGCCCGACATCACACACCAGTTAGTCACAGACAACACAGTCACAGACACACCCCCACATGAACCTCCAAAGCCCGCAATCATACATCCACACACCAACGCCCCAGTCACAGACACATCCACATGTGATCATCCTAAGCCCGACATCACACAACACACAGTCACAAACGACACAGTCACAGACACACCCACATGTGATCATCCTCAGCCCGACATCACAGACAGCCCCACATGCGACACAGTCACGCATACCACCACGAGTGAGGATCCTAAGTCCGAAATCACAGACGTACCCACATGTAAAGCACTCACAGACACACCCACATGTGCCACAGTCACGGACATACCCACACGTGAAGCACTCACCGACACCGCCACATGTGATCATCCTCAGCCCGACATCACAGACATACCCACACGTGACGCAGTCACAGACACACCCACATGTGATGATCCTAAGCCCGAAATCACACAACACACAGTCACAAACGACACAGTCACGGACACACCCACATCCCACACTACCACGTGGCTGCGTTGGATTGACAAACACAAACATATCCTACAAACCGCCGTCACTCACCCATGGTTTACTATGCTACAGCAACACTGGAAGCAATATCAGCAGCAACATGTGACACATCCAACTAACATACAACAGCAGTTACAGGCGTGGAGAGCGTGGGTTTCCCAGCAACATACACACCTGGACACACTGAGCAAAGAAGCGTGGTTCACAGAACTGCTAGAGCACCTGCCGCCACCATCCCACCACACCCCGTCCAACAATACATCCGACGCCCTACAATCTGCAACATGTGCGGATTCCATGATACACACACCAACGTGTACCACAGCAGACACACTCCAAACAGACATTCAAACATCCACACACACACAACCCGCACCAGATCTTGCATCACGCACGCGCACTGCCGTGCGCGTCGCACCGCACGCACACCCCACCATGTCACATGTGCCGTTATCTACGCACAAACAGTTGACTTCAGCATTACACATGCTCATTCTTGCCACAGTTATTGAACAGTGCCACCATGAGTCACAGTTGCAACACCAAGAGCAGTATTTAGATAATTTACTTGATCACATGTGAACATCACACATACATGCAGTGTTTGTTTCTGTTGGTTATATATTGTGTTTGTTACATTCTTCGCACATTCTTGTCTGTGCTGTGTCTCTGCTTTCTACATTTGCAAGTCTGTTGCGGTTTTGTCTGAGGCGCTGCTGTTTTTTGACACCGTGATGCGTGTGTATGCTCCAACCACCCGCTCACCGCATTCACATTGCGCGTTTTTCTCAACTGACAACCTTGAACTAACCAGGTCATAGCGTTGGGCTCTAACCCCTCAACCACTGTTCACTCCTTACGCAATCACATGCGCATCCTAAAACCGACATCGCTCGTACCACACAGCCACACTGTGCGCTACTAAACCCGGAATGCACCAGGCCACAACATGACAAACGATCACAGAGCACAAGCCTACACCAGCACCACCCACCACAGAACACAATACCAAACGGTCACAGACATACCTGCATCCTACACCGCGATACACCATCCCACACTCCCACATGCCAACAACCTGCGATCCTAAACTCGACATATGCGGTCCTACGTGCCCACATACCTAACCCCTAAACACGGAATCTACCCTCCCCCACACGCACACACCTGGAGGTCCTAAAACCCACACATTAGTTCCGTCACCACAACACACATATATCCTAAACCCAGAATCCACCATTTCTCACACCCACTCACATCGATGCATGCTAATCGTACACCAATTTTACTTCATTATGTGATATACATAATATATTTCTGGTTTACATTATTCCATACCTTCTTTTTTGTTTTCTGCTCTGTTCTGCTTACTTGTGCTTACTTTTGCCTTGTTTTGTTCTTGTTACGTAGTCAACTTCTATTAATATAACTATGGGCACTGGGTTGTAGAGGTCCAATATATATAGCATATGTGGGTTGATATGAATAATATGAAGGGGCAGTATTCTCCTTTATGTGAAGTTAATTATTAAAAGATGAGCACCTGCATTCTAAGGGTATAGTGCAGCACAAATATAGAATGCGCATACGCATTCCAGTATAAGGAGAGCTGGTCTCTGCGAGCAAACGCGGCTGACTATCAGACGGATTCGACGGAGTAGCCGAGTGTAAGAAAGCCGGAGAGATTGTCTCTCCGAGCACACGCAGCTGCGACCATACGCAAAATCACCAATAGACCAAGAAACAAACAGTAAAGACAAGCCGATGGCGAATGGTGTAAGTTGAATTATAACACACGAAAAGTACGGGGAAACAGCAGCACGAGTGACGGGATAGATCAATTTTTTTATTAACGCGGCGTGAGAATAGTTTAGCCACGGAGGAAGTGCCGGTATAGGGTACATTGCAATATGGCATAATCCCCTTCTCTTTATGTTTTTTTTTTGGTTCCTCTTTTTCTTTCTTCTTCTATTGGTCATGCAGCACAAATTATGGGAAAGTCCTGACGGTACAAAGTTTATTTCAAAGCTAAGGGCCCGATGGATCCAGAGGTATGCACGGGCAGGCGCCACGACGGACACACAAATTAATGTAAGTGTAGAAGTATGGAGGGGTAATATACGGGCAACACGGGTGCACGGTTGTGTGCGATACTGTGTATATAGAACAAAGCATATGTGGTATAATGCTCCATGAACGAGCAAGCAGGGAGACGGTATAAGCTATATATATACAAATGTATGTTCATCCTCTGCATTGTGCACAACACAGCAAGAGATGTGGGATACAATGGAAGAATTGCAAAAACAGATTGCGAAGAATATGAAAGGGGACAAGCATGAGGAGGACGGCATGGCAGAAATGATGTGTGCTGGGGTGCCGAGCACTAATGGCGCAAGCTTGGACGACCACGACAAACAAATGTGCGGACTACTACTGCGATTAATGTTCTACATAGAAGGGTTACACAGTCAGGGCAACTTGATACAAAAGCATGAGAATGACGAGAGTACGCCACAATTAGAAGATGGAATGAGGTGCATAATAGGGGGCGTATATATACAGAACATAATGAAGCTAGCATGCTTGGGCGCGAATATTCGCGCTCATGCTCTGCAAGCCGTCGAGGGACATATGCAGGGAATGAAAGGCACAAGCAGAAGTAGCAAGTGTGTCACTTGGCAATTTGGGCGTACTTGCGTAGGGGGTTTTCACCTTGAATCGAAAATTACGCAATGGATGTTGGACGATAGTATTGTTATGGACAGAGTGAAGGGTGCAGGACTCCGTCCGTCGTGTTCAGAGACCGAGTGGAAGAACAGGAGAACGCAAATGGAACAGGCTGCTGCGACAGGCATAGACGGTACTGCATGTGGAGCACGTCCCGGCAAAGCACAGTTAAATGGTAAGTGCATATTGAGTAGAATGAATAATCATCAGGACGCACGCCGCACGGCAGCATATTCATGAAAATTCGGGCGCAAGGAACAAGTGGAATGGAACCGTCGTCCCAGGGGCAATATCCGATGGATGGAGCGGCGCCGGCCAGCGACCGAGCTGCAGGAGGGAGCACGGAGAGGGACGGCCAGTATGTAGCGACGGGAGCGGAGTCACTGTGGTGCGGCCACGAGTGTAGACGAGGTGTGCGCGGCGGAACCGAATGGAGCGGTGTCGAAGACCGCAGACGGACGAGATGACGGCGACAACATAAAAGTGTACTGCTAGCATCCCGATCGTGCATCGACCCGAGCGCATCCGAACAGGCCGCCCCGCCGACCACCACCTCTGTCTACCAGTTCTCCTCTATCATCTTTTCATCCTTCTTCCTGTTCTTCCTTCCAGCGACATCAGGGCACGGGGCACCAGGAAGCCCAAGACCAGCCGCCGCGGCCAAACCAGACACGAAGGCCCAACCAGCAGCGGCCACACCGGCATCACCACCGTCATCGGGGACGTCATCATCGGGGACGCCGATGGCACCTGCTGGTGGTGGTAAGGCCGGTGCTCCTGCCGGAGGACGGCAGGGGCAGGGGAAGGCTGGAAAAGGAGATAATTGTCCATTGAAGACCATATTGCAAGAGGACAGGAGGCACGTATACGTGCTGCGTAATTATAATGTAGGTTAAAGTAAAGCGAGACGGGACCAGAAAAACACACAGAGAAAATAAGGTGCATAAACACAATGTACTTATAGCATATACATCAATTTGGGAGTATACATGTATGCGCACGCATAGAATATACGTGAAATATGAACACGCGCATTCATGTGTTCTCTATGTACACAATGCAGAAGGAACAACTGGAAACCATGAAGACGGTGTTGCAGCAGTTTATTGATTACATGGAAGAGAAGAAGCATATGATGGATGCCATAGGTGCAAATTGTCACAATTCTGGTTGGAATGATATAACAGACGACGGCACCTTGTTCACGCAACAAACAGTAGCAGACGTCATACGGTGCAAACTCATGACAGCAGCATTGTGGTTTGCGAACGGTGATAACACACAACAGAAGAAGGCGAACGGGCCAAGTACAGATATGAATGAAATGGAAAAGCAGCTGCGATGCGAGCTAGCCAATGCATTTGGGTATATACTGCACCACAAGTATTGTGAACCTAGACCAGGATTTAAGAGGGGAATAGAGTACGCCTGGAAAACAATGATAGAAATGGGTTCAAGTAAATATGCACCGGAGCAACCAATGACAGGTCCAGTCTTTGAGCGAAGGTGCACAGAATGTGGGTATAATGTTACAAACGCTACATTTAGAGCAGTAAATGGGGACATTGCAGAACTGTTAATAACACAGGGGAAAATAATGGACACAATAGGGCACATAGAGAAGACAGTGGACTGTAGTATGAAGTGGGACGTTTATGTAAAACAAAAGAAGAAGGACCTTGGCACTGAAGACCTGGACACAAAAACCATCCCTGAAATAACACAGGAGGCACAGAACATAGTGGAGGAAGCCACAAGGGTAATTGAGTTAGCAAAGGAAGAAGTAGAAAAGGAAATTGAAAAACAGAAAGGTAATAATACGGGTAGCACAGAATACGCCTAGTACGCATACAAATAGTACCCCCGGCATGAATACGACCCATACGGCTAGAACAAGTTCGTACGGATGGACGCCCACAACACGCACACGGCAACAACACACGCACGCAGGGCAACAATATCGCAGACGCGGGAACAGCACAGCAAACGACTTCACTGACGTGGAGCGGCGGCCGCGATGAGTGTGCGGCGGCACGGCGTCACAGTGGTGCGACGGCACAGAGGGCGACCGATGTAGCGGGACCAGATGACGGCGACAACAAATAAAAGTGTACTGCTAGCATCTAACCCAAGTTCACCGAGTATACCCCGTCCACCTCAAAGTACGATTGCGGACGCCTGACCGCACCGTCCCGCCCCTTCTTTCTGTCTACCACTTGTGTCGCTTTTTTTTATCATCTACCCGTTTTTCTTCCTTGCATCATTTGCCGCAGGCAAGAACCCACAACCTCCTCCACAAGACGGTGGAACATCAGCGGAAACACCAAAGGAACCACCGGCCGCAGCAGCAACATCAGGAGTAGGCCAAGGACCGGGTCCAGGATCAGGCTCGACGGCACAACAACCCCCACCACCAGCACAGCCGCCTCAGGAGAAGACTTCTGCGGACGACCACAAGGGGAAGAAAGCAGACAAAGCAGGTAAGTGCACAGAGAGTTCCACCAGTACGAATACGAACGGATCCGGCGTTAGCATAAGCCTCGGGTGCACTGCAGATTCCGCGTTGGGCGTTCCCGACAGTACACTCCACAGTCCATCGGATGCTGCACCAGGTAACAATTCCTATGCACCATAGTGAAAATACACACCCGAAATAACATTAGAAGCACAAAACAAACAACACCCAACACAAAGAAACAACTTTTCCGGACACAGGGAGCGACACCACGGAGAGAGAGAAACCAAACGTCGAATGAGAATGAGCGGGACGCAGAGCGATGGCGCGAGAGACACAGCCGCCGCGGCCGATACAGCGACGTCGACAGGTAGACGTCGACAGACCGACAGGTCGCCACACACACAGTGTGTGTATGGGTGTTGTGTTGTGTGTGTGTTGTGCGTGCGAGAGAGAGAGTCTTTTCCCGGGGTGGCACCCTACCCCCGTGCCATGCCCCGACGCCATTCCCCGTGCCCCCGTCCGTGTCCTGCCTCCACGCCTGCCTTCGCACCGTGGCACCAATGGTGTCGACCGAGCATGGCACCAACCGTGTGGTCCACCAACACGCATGCACCGCACAAAACTTCAGTTTCATCACATCCTTCTTCCTTCCCTTTCCCTGTCTCCCTATTCACCACATGTTCAGGCGATGCCGTCGTCACTGGCGGCAACGATGACCCCCCTCCTCTCAATCCACCCAAACCTAAACCGAACCCGAACCCAAATCAATCGGGTAGTAGTGGCAGTTTCAGTGACGCCGACTTGGCGGATGGAGTTTCTGGTGGGGAAGGAACAGAAGGTGGGGGTGGTCAAAAGGATGCTGGAAGGGCCGGTAGCGGAAGTCCAGGAGGAGGAGGTCGTAGTGGTGGTGGTGGTACAAGTGGTGCAGGACAAGGCGGTAGTGGTACTGATGGTGCAGGGGCCGCGTCTACCCCTGCCACCCCTTCCCTTTTCCCGGAATTAAAATGGGAGGATGTCAAGCCGTACACCCCCGCGATCATTCCCGCAGTGGTTGGTATTGGGGTCATTGCGTTCTTCCTCTGGAAGGTAAGTATATACGACAATGACGGCATGCCGGACGTGCCGGATGTTTATGCCTCAGAACATCCCAACCGGCTCCAATATATGATCGCTCGAACCAATATGCCCCTACACCCTCGTTCATTCCTTTTATCCTACCGTCCTCACCCTCCCGTTTACCCCCCTTTTTGTGCTTAGTACTTTGCGCACCTCGGCCACAAACGACGACGAACGTATCGAACCGTTCGTGACGTGCCGTCACCGCCACTCGACGAAGACATATTGCAACATCTACAACGCGGCGAACTGCCGCCACCCGATTACGGGTACAACATGATTAGGGATAGGCAACCTGCGTCAACATCCGCCCGCCGACGGCGCCCACCACGAGTGCATAAGCGCACGATCATCGAGCTACATCTAGAGGTGCTCAACGAATGTGAAGCGACCGAATGGGAAAATGTCAAAGAGGACTATTTGCAAATACTCGTTGAAGCGTTTGCTCGCGCCTTGGAGCGTGATGCAAACGGGCATAGTAGTTTCCCGAATGCTCCTAGCACAAACCAGGGTCTGCCAGGGACCAATGTTACATTCACCATGGATCCACCCACTGACGCCGACGGAACGGATGCATGTCCACCACACGACCCCGATCCATGGAGTTGTATGGAAAACATACAGTTAGCAACGCATCCTTGTGCACCCAATGAAGACGACCCAGATCCATGCAGTGCTATGGAAACTATACCGTTAGCAACGTGCCCTTCTGCATCTAACGAAGAGGACCGATGGAATTGTATGGAAACTATACCGTTAGCAACGGAACCTTGTGCACCTAATGCTGATGACCCCGATCCATGGAGTTGTATGGAAACCATACAGTTAGAAGAAGAGGGGACTCCTGCTCCCTTTCCATCCTCTTCCGACCCCGGTGACGCGACGTCCGCCTGCACCCACTGGATTAACTGGATTGATCGCCACAAACATATGTTGCGCGCGTGCACGCGGCAAACGTGGTTTAATGCCCTCAAATTGGACTGGAAACAATTCCTGCGTGAGCACATGGTGCCAAACGGAGCATCCGGTGAGCACAGGAAAGCCGCATCTATGGAGAGCAAGAAGCACGCATGGAAAGAATGGGTTGGAAAGCAACATGCGCTTATGCATATATATAGTGCGCAGGAGTGGTTTAAGCATTTATTAGAAACTATAGAGCACGAGACAGAATCGCAAAAAGGCGAAGTACCTGGAGTTGAAACAGACTTAGAACTGGAAAAAGTACCGGCCGCAGAAGATATGCTACGAGTGAGAGATGTACCGCGGTCGCAACCACTCCATGAGCACTACTACCAGCAGAAACACTTAATTTCCAAATTGTGGATACTCATCCTGGCATTAGTCATACAACAGTGCGAGCTCGAATGTCGTTTGCAGGAGAAGGAGTTATATGTGGATGATCTATTGCACAAGCTCTGCAACTAGCATGAAGTCAGGGGTATGCAGGATACGGAGTTATATGTGGATGATCTATTGCACAATATGCGACATTAGTATGACGGGGCATATGAATGCGACATAACGCATGCTGACCGTACACCACGTTTACTTCATTATGTGATATACATAATATATTTCGTGTTTGCACTATTGCATGCCTACCATTTTTTTCTGCTCTGTTCTGCTTATTTCTGTTTCTTTATGCTTACTTTTGCCTTGTTTTGTTCTTTTTCTGTGTAGTCCACTTCTTTTAACATGACCTAGGAAAACGTGCGTACCGGTTAAATGCATATAAAATGTAGCTTTACATGAATAATATGACGGGGTAGTATTCTCCTTTATGTGAAGTTAATTATTAACACATGCGCACGTGCATTCTAATGGTGTAGAGTAGAACACATATAGCACGCGACTACGCATTCGCGTATAAGGACAGCTTGTGTCTCCGCGCACACGCGGCCGAGTAAGCGGGATTGTCGACGACGTAGGAGCGATTGTCTCTCCGAGCAAACGCGTCGACCAACGCGGCCGAGTAAAGGCTTGTTCGAGTACGCGGTGCGACGAAGTAGCCGCGTGAGAAGGACGAGAGATTGTCTCTCCGAGCAAACGCGTCGACCAACGCGGTCGGGTACACGGATTGTCCGCGTAAGGGGATTCGACGAAGGCTTGTCCGAGTGTAAGAAGGAGGAGAGATTGTCTCTCCGAGCAAACGCAGCGGGGTACACGGGATTGTCGACGCGGCAGCCGGGTGTACGAAGGAGGAGGATTGTGTCGCCGAGCAATGTGACCGAGCAAACGCAGGCCGGGTAAAGGATTGTTTGAGTGCAGCGATTCGACGAAGTAGCCGAGTAAGCATTGTGCCGAGTGTAAGAAGGTACACATTGTCTCGCCGAGCAAACGCGGCCGGGTAAAGGATTGTGCGAGTAAGACGGATTCGACGAAGTAGCCGAGTGTAAGAAGGAGGAGAGATTGTCTCCGCGTGAACGGATTCGGCGACGGATTGTCCGAGTGTAACAACGGAGGCAGAGATTGTCTCTCCGAGCAAGCGCGTCGACCAAAGCGGCCGCGTAAACTGCATTGTCGTCGCGTGTAAGAAGAAGGGGATTGTCTCTCCGACCACACGCGGCCGATTGTAACAACGATTCGACGAAGTAGCCGAGTGAAGCCGTTCGATTACGGCGTTCGAGTAAACGATTCGACGAAGTAGCCGCGGGAGGGACGGCCACCACGACGGCGGCAACGACGGCACAAGACATTCATGTTGTTGTTCGTTTTTAGGTGTACGCACACAGAGACAGTGTGTGCAGCCGTTTAGTGGAGAACGGTGTAGAAGTGGGATATTCATGACGCGTTGAGCGTGTAGGTTGTGTAGTAGTACTTTTTTTTTTGTCCTGTCCTTTTTTTTTGGTTCTTTTTTTTTTTTCTTGTTTCCCTTGTTTGATTTCTTTTTTTCCTTCTTCCAAACCCCGCGATTTGTAGGATTTGTGATTAAATTCAGATAGGGGATAGTTTGTTCATGTGAGATGTTTCCGCAGGGACCCTATAATGCAAGACATGTTCCATTCTCTAAGTATCTGAATAATAACTAAGAGAACATTGTGCCCATATTATACTCAAGCCGTTATCTGAGAGATAATGATATCATTCGTTCCATTATATTGGTTTCTGGTTGAGACAATATGTCGTATGCGACGTTGGGACATTTATTAGCACAATATGTGAAGACACGAGGTCTAGTTGATAACAAGGAGAAGTATAAGGTAATTTGTTAAGACCAACACCGCGGGGCGTTGTGTACTTATAACAGCCTCTATATATGATAGTATGCACACTTGCCTGTAAATATAATTGTACGCATGCGCCCGTGCACTCATTCCACATTATTAACACAATGGGAACGTAAAGTACGTGCAGTACGCACCAAGGCCTGGGTACATATGAATATGGCACACAGCGCAGCACTGGCCCCTTATGCACACACATATATGTTCCTTGTGCACAATGCAGCAAAGCTTATGGAAGGATATAGAGGCACAACTGCAGAAGTTTATGAAACATTTGAAAGCGGAAGACATGGACGATATGTATTCTGCGAATTGCAACCACACTCCATGGCAGCGCCTGGATTACCCGACTGAGACCACCGCCGCAGTTCCAAGCATGCGTGACAAAGTTATATGCACACTTATGACAAGGGCATTGTATTTTGCAAATGGTTGGAGCACAGCACCAGACATGCATACGCCAGATCATAGTGGCGGGAAGACAGAATTGAAGGATTTTATAAGATGCGGAATTGTACTTATGTTTATGCACATCTTGGAAGAATCCGTGTGTAACAGTAAGTCGGGCATTTCGTATGCGTGGCACTTAATGGACAAAATGGGGCCGGAATGGATGGGGGCGAAGAACCTAATACATAGGAAGCAGTGCACGCATAATTTAGAAGTACACCTACAAGTGGGTGAGTGGAGCATGCAACATGCAGTGAAGAAGTGGTTGCAACGCAATGCAGACATACAGAACACACTGAAAGGAAACAGCTTAGGCCAGAATTGTGGTATTGCAGTGCCAACAACTAAAGGAAGCAAGCAAGATGCAAAGGCACAAGACGAGGCGGACACTTTGCAGAAAATAAAGAACGTTGGCGGGAATTTACAGAAAGCACTGAGGACGGTATTCAAGACAATTAAAAAAGAAGTGAAGGAAGCACGGATATCGGAAGAAGGCAGCAGTGAGGCCGAGTCCCCTGAACCAGAGTCGGACGATGATGACGATGAGCAGGAGGACGCGAATGGTAAGAAGAGTAAAGCAACAGAGTGATACTAATACGGGCAATAAGAACACGCACAATACGCACACGGCCGCATATTAACACGGACGGCACGGACATGAGCGCCACCAATACGACTGCGCATACGGATGAAGCCACAACACAACAACAACGGACACGCGGCGAGAACAGCACAGCACCATCTCGTTGAGCCCAGCGAGCAGCGGTTCTCTTCGCTGCCCCACTTCGCTCAACGTACAATTGCCGAGTGCAGCGGCCACGACGACGGCTGCGGCCACGAGGCACCGGACGAGGGACTAGATGACGGCGACAACAACATAAAAGTTGTACTGCTACCATCTAGCCCAAGTTCACCGAGTGCGCCCCCCTTTCTTCCTGTCTTTGTCCTCGTCTAACACCGTGCGCGCTCTCTAACACCGTCCCGCCCCTACCGTGCCGCTACCTGACCGCACCACACCACACCGTCCCGGCCCGTTCTTTCTGTGCCACTTGTGTCCCTTTTTTTTTTTATCATCTTCCTATCATCTTTCTACAACGTTTCTTCCTTCTTTACTTGCAGCAACGGAGACGGCAAAGAACAAGGAGGGCGCATCGTCACCATCAGCAGCAGTAGGAAGGGTCCAGGAACTAGTGGTCAAGGTAACAGGGCCCACAAAGAACCCCCAACTCTTCTTACCATCCCTCTTCCCTCGAAACCATTCCACCCCCAGGATCTCATCCCGTACACCCCCGCGATCATTCCCGCGGTGGTTGGTATTGCGATCATTGCGTTCTTCCTATGGAAGGTAAGTATATATGGCAATGCGGGCATGCCGCATGTGCCGGATGTTCATACCGCAGAACATCCCTACGCGCACCAATATATGATCGTTCTAAACAATATGCCCATACACCCGCGTTCATTCCTTTTATCCTACCGTCCTCACCCTCCTCTTTACCCCCTTTTTGTGCTTAGTACTTTGCCTACGTCGCCAAACGACGACGAACATATCGAACCTTTCGTGACGTGCCGTCACCTCCACTCGACGAAGACATACTACACCATCTACAACGCGGCGAACTGCCGCCACCCGATTACGGGTACACCATGGTTAGGGCTAGGCAGCCCGGCACCTTGCCCGCCGGACGACGACGTCATCCACGCGTGCATAAGCGCACGATTATCGAGCTACATTTAGAAGTGCTCCACGAATGTGAAGCAACCGAGTGGGAAAACGTCAAAGACGACTATTGGCACATACTTGTGGAGGAGTTTGCGCAGCATTGGATGCGGGACGAGGCCACGTATAACAATATCTTGGGTGTTTCTACGTCAGACCAGGGTCCTCCAGGGACCCATGTTTCCTCCACCCTGAATCCACCCACCGATTCCGACGGAACGGATCCATCTCCAGATGACCCCGATCCGTGGCGTTGTATGGAAACCATGCAGTTAGCAACGGACCCTTGTGCACCTAACAAAGACGACCCCGATCCAGCCACACACACACCCACCTGTGCGGATCCTGAGCCCGACATCACACAACCACCAGGCTCCGGTAACGCAGTCACAGACACATACACATGTGATCATCCTCAGCCCGA
>NW_012192726.1:0-861 GCF_000956335.1 Plasmodium fragile | reverse complement strand
AGCCCGACATCACACAACCACCAGGCTCCGGTAACGCAGTCACAGACACATACACATGTGATCATCCTCAGCCCGAAATCACACAACACACAGTCACAAACGACACAGTCACAGACACACCCACAGACCACACAGTCACGCACCTACCCACATGTAAAGCAGTCACAGACACACCCACATGTGATCATCCTCAGCCCGAAATCACACAACCACCAGGCTCCGGTGACGCAGTCACGGACATACCAACATGTGCTCATCCTAAGCCCGAAATCACAGACATACCCACATGTAAAGCAGTCACAGACACACCCACATGTGCTGATCCTACGCCCGAAATCACACACCAGTTAGTCACAGACGACACAGTCACAGACACACCCCCACATGAACCTCCAAAGCCCGCAATTACACACCCACCATGCTCATGTGCCCTAGTCACAGACACACCCACATGTGAGGATCCTAAGCCCGACATCACAGACATAGCCACACGTGACGCAGTCACGCACATACCCACATGTGAGGATCCTAAGCCCGAAATCACAGACATACCCACGCACGACATAGTACCGGACATATCCACATGTGCTGATCCTAAGCCCGAAATCACAGACATACCCAAACACGACACAGTAACAGACAGACCCACACGTGACGCAATGACGCACATACCCACATGTGACGCAGTCACAGACAGACCCACATGTGATGATCCTGAGCCCGACATCACACAACCACCAGGCTCCGGCGACACAGTCACAGACACACCAACACGTGACGCACTCACCGACACCGCCACGCGTGCGGCTCCTACACCCAGAATACCAGAGCACGTAGTTACAGGCGCCACAGTCACAGACA
>NW_012192725.1:13347-21488 GCF_000956335.1 Plasmodium fragile | reverse complement strand
ATGTCGAATTCCTGTGTTTTTATGTTTAGAAACACGCCCCGCTGGCACTTGCCCTGACTAATTAATCCAGTCGAAACTGTCTCCAGCTGTTTCATTGTCTCCCATGCATAATATACACCCATTTGACTTCTGCATGGAGATGCCAGCAATATGTACATAAATATATTTACTATGGCACACCGCACATATTCCTTCAGTTCATCATCATTAGTAACCACTGTATTCGCGCGCCCCATATTCCAACTGTTCTCATTCATAAAATATAATGCTCCTGTCATGAGTTTGCACATAAGTGTGTCTCCCACGTTAGCTACGACCGGGTTGTTTCCCTTGGGCGGATATGTGTAACCCCTGTTTGAACAATTAGCTGCATATAGCTCCACAATAGGATCGTCCAAATGTTTCATAAACTTCTTCAGTTGGTCCTCTATATCCTGCCATAAACTTCTCTGCATTGTGCATAAGGTACATATATGTGTGTGCATAATTGGCCACAGTAGCGGTCTCTGCCATATTCATATGTGCCCATTCCCTTGTACGTGCTGCACGTACTGTACCGTGCCATTGTATTATTAATATAGAATTAGTGCACGATCGGATGCGTACAATTATATATACAGGCATGTATACATACAATCATATATAGAGGCGGTTATAATTACACCGCCGTGGCAGGTCTTAATCTTAATAAATTACCGTATACTTCTCCGGTGTATTCACTAGTCCCCTATCCTTCACATACTGTACCAATATATTCGCTAACGCTGCCGCCATTGTCATGCATGATTATAACGTGGAAATCTGAATTACCCTTGAATCACTATAACGTGATACATATCCTGCAACAGTGCATCGCGCAGAAGTTGGTGTTTACGCTATAAATGCCTCCGTACCCCTGACGCATTAGCATCGGCCTAAATATAACTGTACGATCCACATGAAAAGAATGGGTATGTATGCGTTTATATAACCTATCCACACATATACAGTCCTGATACTTACACTAGGAATTGGGAGCATGGCAAGCGAAAATAATGAATAACAAGGAAAGTAAGAAGATAAATAAGAAAGAAATAAAACAAAGTAAAAAAAAAAAAAAAAAAGAAAAGACAAACAAAAAAAGGAGAGCAAACAAACAACATACGCTATAAATTCATAACAACCACGTCGTCTACACAATTGAGAGCAGGGTCTCTTCTCTCTCGTGCACACATGAACAATGTCGCCAAGTAGAGTAGAAACAGAAAAAAAAAAAACAAGGACTAAAAAGAAGAAAAAAAAAAAGTACTACTACACTACCGTACGCACGCAACGCGTCATGAATACCGCCCTTTGTACACCGATCTGCACTAAACGCCTGTCACACACACTGTGCTTGTGTGCGTACAACTAAAAACCGCAGTGTAACAACAACATCAATGCGTCTGCCGTCGTTGCCGTCCTTGCGGACCTTATGGCTCGCACAAAATATGTGTAGTCCTTCGTCCCCGTCCCCCGCTCTCTGGATCCCTCACTCGGACAATCGCCTTTACGCGGCCACGTGTGCTCGCACACAATAGCCGTGCTTACTCGGCCGCTTTGGTCGACGCGTTTGCTCGGAGAGACAATCTCTCCTGCTTCTTACACTGGGACAATGCTGCGTCGAATCGTTAACTCGGCTATTGCGTCGAATCGTTCTGACACTCGGCCGCGTGGGCTCGGAGAGACAATCTGTCCGCCGTACTTACACGCGGACCAGCCTTCGTCGAATCGTGGTTACACTTAGCCGCGTTGCTCGACGCGTTTGCGCGGACAGACAATCTCTCCTTATACTCGAATGCATATGCGCATTCTATATTAGTTCTACTCTACACCATTAGAATGCACTTGCTCAGCTTTTAATAATGAACTTCACATAAAGGAGAATACTACCCCGTCATATTATTCATTTAAAGCTACATTTTATATGCATGTAACCGGTACCACCGTGTCCCCATTGTTGTATTAATAGAAGTGGACTACACAGAAAAAGAACAAAACAAAGCAAAAGTAAAAAGAAAGCAACAGAAGTAAGCAGAACAGAGCAAAACAGAGCAGAACAGAGGAGAACAAAAAAAGAAGGTATGTAATAGTGCAAACAAGAAATATATTATGTATATCACATAATGAAGTAAAAGTGGTGTACGGTCAGCATGCGTTATGTCCCATGCATATGCGCCGTCATGCGAATGTCAGAGCGTGTCCAATAGAGCATCCACATATAACTCCCTATCCTGCATACTACTCTCGATTTCACATTGTTCGATTACGGACGCGAGAAGGAGCATCCATGTGTGAGCGGTTAACGGTTGTTTCATGTAAGGTTGCGGATGCAGTTGCGACCGCGGTACATCTCTCAGGCGTAGCCTCTGGTGTGCTGCCATGACTTTTTCCACTTCTAAGTCTTTCTCCGCTATAGGTACGTCGCCTTTGTCCGGCACTGTCTCCTCCTCTACACTGCTCAACAAATGTTTAAACCACTCCTCTTCACTGTATGTATCCGTCCGTTTATGCTTTCTTGCAATCCATTCTTTCCATGCATCCAATTGCGTGCTTTCCATGGTTGCGGCTGTCCTGTGCTCACTGGATGCTTCGTCTGCCACCATGTGTGCACGCAGGTATTGTTTCCAATCCGCTTTTAATTGCAAAAACCAGGGTTCGCCGCTACACGCCCGCAACATATATTTGTGGCGATCAATCCAGTTAATCCATTGGGTGCACGCCGACGTCTTGTCACCGTGGTCGGAAGGGCGATTTTGTTCATGGTGTAACTGTATGTTTTCCATACAACTCCAAGGATCGGGGTCGTGTTCATTCGGTGGGCAAGGGTGCGTTTGTAATTGTATAGTTTCCATACAACTCCATGAATCGGGGTCATGTGGTGGACAAGGGTCCGTCTGTGCGAAGTCAGTGTAGGAAACATTGATCCCTGGAAGATCTTGGTCTGAGGTGGACACATCTAAGATACTGTTATGCGTGTCCTGGTGCAAGTCACGCGCACACTCCTGCGCAAACGCCTTAACGAGTATCTGCAAATAGTCGTCTTTGACGTTTTCCCATACGGCCGCTTCACATTCGTTGAGCACTTCTAGATGTAGGTCGATGATGGTGCGTTTATGCACGCGTGGCGGGCGTTGTCCGCGTCGTACGGCAGCAGACGCAGGTTGCGTAACCATCGTGTACCCGTAATCGGGTGGTGGCGGCGCTCCTCGTTGTAGATGCGCCAATATGTCTTCGTCGAGTGGCGGTGACGGCACGTTACGAACGGTGCGATATGTTCGTCGTCGTTTAGCGAGGTACGCAAAGTACTACAAATAAAAGGAACGAGGACCATGAGGAAAATGCATTTGTTGGCATCATCATGTAAGGAAGCTCCGTAGAAACACACTCTTATGGTACATATTACGGATGAACATATACGGCGTCGCGTATTTACTTACCTTCCAAAGGGAATAACCAAGGAGGGCGACGGTGACGGCGGACAGGAAGAAGAGTACGGGAGTAGTGGCGGTAAGGACGGTGTCGGTTAGGTCCGGAACAGCGTAGTCCCCGGGCCCCCCGGAATTATCGGAGGCCTGAACTTCTAGGCTCGGTCTATGGCCTGTTCCATAATGTCCCCCTAAACCAGTACCGAGCGTTGGCATATCTAATGTGAACCCAAGGCCTCCACCTGCATGTATAATGCTGGAAGTGTTGTGCTTATCCTTATGGGAAGTAGAGGAGGAAGCCTGGGAACCTGGAGCAGTATCAGGTTCTGCGCCATCAGGGGGGGTGACACCACTAACAGAATCCCAGAAGTCACCGAAGGAATACAGTGCTGCAGTATCGGAGGGTTTAGTTGTAACCTTGTCATCTGTCTGCTGATCAGGACCATGTCCTCCTTCATTTGCATTAGTGTCCTTAGTGGCTGCAGGGGTAGTGTCCTGTGCATCAGGAGTTTCTGTCGCCTTCGGTATTTCTGTGGGTGTTGCGGGTTGATGTCCTGTATCGGACCCTGATGAGGTTACGCTGACTTCTGGTCCCTGTTCGGGTTCTGCTGGTACCTGGGTGTCCTGGGTACCTGTATTTGCTGTAGAGTCTTTACCTATAAGTTGGAACAAGCAGGAGAATGTGGATAAAACTGAATGTTTGAAGTGGATGGTTGGCGACACGATTCTCGTCGGTCCATGCGCTCATGGTTGGGGGGCCGCCGATCGGTTGACGAGACAGGGACGAGCATCGAGGCAGGGACGCGGATGAAAGGAGAGACGGGGGCAGGGTGGCACCCCGGGAAAAGACTCTGTCTCTCTCCAACTACACAACACAACACACACACAGTGTGTGCGTGTCTGTGTACGTCGACGTCTACCTCTACCGGCCGCTACCTCCCGCAGCGGCTTAGTCGCCGTCGCTCTGCCGCTCCTCATTCTCATTCGACATTTTGTTTCTGTCGCTTCGTTCTTTCTGTCCCTCTCTTTCCGGAAATTGTTGTGCGTTTTTTTTGTTTTTTTTTTCCGTCTCGCCCAATAGTGTACTCAGGGTACCGACAATAGCATATGGACCCCGTGGTGCACTTTTCTGTCGAGTTGGGTACTACCCGCCGGAGTCTCTGGACTATTACTACCTGAGCAATCCTTGGGGTCCGAAGAAGGGTCGAACGTGACAGACACACTTAAGATACCTTCCCCTACATCTCTCGTGTGGGATGCGCCTGCTGCAGGGCATGTTGGTTGCGACTTATCGTTACCTGCTCTCTCTGATCCGTCTGCTGGTGGTGGTGTTTCCACAACGTCCTCTGATCTTCCTACTGATACTGCTGGCCCAGGTGTGGAGGGTGTTGCAGTTTTCCCTGTTTCTGGTGTTGTTTCTTTTGGTGTCTGTTCTTCCGTTTGTCCTAACAATGACGGTAATATAGGAGCATATGTGTGTGTAACACGTGCCGCATGAATGGGGAGATGCAGGGGGCGCGCTCGGTGGACTGCGTACTCGGTGAACGTGGACTAGATGGTAGCCGTGCAACTTTTATCTGTCGCCGTCATCTCGTCGCCGCTCCATCCGTCGCGCTCCGCAACCGCTAGCACTGTGACGCCGCTACCGCTCCCGTCGTGGCCGCACATCTCGGCTCAACGAGGGAGATGAGCCGTGCTGTTCTGCTGTTCCGCCGTGTGCGCATTGTGGCCGTTGCGGTGTTGTGGTGGCATCCATACGGTCCCTAGAGGGCCGTAGTCGGTATCGGCCGTATGCTTCGTATTCGGCCGTGTGTTTACCTGTCAGTTTTTCAATTTCCCGTTCTACTGCTTCCTTCGCCTGCTCAAACACCTTTTCCGCTTTTTCTACTATCTCTTTGTCCAGTTTGTTCTTTTTGTCAATTCCTGGTGTGGTCAAAATCTTCTCGATAGGATCCCCTGCCTGTGCCCCATCATTAATATACTTTTGCCAATACTGGTTACAGGGCATTTGCGCCTCCAGTTGCTGTATTTCTGACAATATTTTTCCTTCTCTCATTAACCATTGTGCTATTTCCAAATTTACTGCTTGCGCATGGTGCTTATAGCCCTTATACCCACACATGGTACACTTACCGTGCACAACGGGACCCGTTAGGCCGCTCTGTTGTCCCGCTGTCTTTTCCCCCATTTTTTGCATTGCTTTATATGCATACTCGACACCTCTATACCATTTTTGCTGGCCCTTACAATACATGTTCCTCAATAAGTGCCCAAACGCGTGGGCCACCTCGCACCTGAGCGCCGCCTCTTTCTCATCCATATGTCCACCTGTGTGTTGTGTGTTATCACCATTTGCAAACCACAGTGCACCTGACATGAGTCGGCACCGCATCATATCCGCCACTGTCTGTGCCTTATGGTATTGACCAGACGTCATATCTTCCCAACCTATGTTATCACAGTTAGCACCGTAGCCGTCAAAGTCCTGATTATTTGCCTGCAAATATTTAATAAAATCATCCAACACCTTCTTCACCGGTTTCCATTGATCAGCCTATATTTTTTACATAAACATAAAGATACACTCATATGCACATTTCTCTTGGACTCTTCCTATCGCATGTAACCATACCCTCATATAACTATACACATCATGAATAAATTCCTCTTCCATCATTTATCTTCCCTGTTGCCTTTGTTCCTTTTCCATTCTTTGTTTACGTTTGCTTACAGTATACTGATGCGCCACGTACACTTCCTTATGCTTCCACTCCCACACTTTCTCCCCTTGACACTTGTCTCCTGGTTGTGTCGTCGTCGTTACCGGGCCCGGCTTCGCCGCTACTGGTTTGGCAGGAGGTACTGGTTTGGCAGGGCTGCCGTTGTCAACAGGTGCAGGTTTGGCCGGGGCGGGTTTCGCGGCGGCAGGGTTCACTGTGTCCTTCACTTTCTTGATCTGGTGCTTTATGTTCTTCTCTATTGCACATTTACCCCCGGGCAAGCGTCCTTTCTTCATTTCCTCTAACAACGTTGTCACCCGCAGATAGAGAGCACCTGCTGTCCAGTAGTTTATCTTGCCCATGAGCCAATCATCCTGCAGCACGTCCCCCGGCTCTGCATTACATGCTTCCTCACTATTCTGGTTTGTGTCTTGCTGTGGCCAAGCACACTTCTTCCCTGTGACGCGTGCACTTCCTGCGTGGCCTCCTGCCAAACCGCTCTTCCATTCGTCCAGCTTAGTCTTTATGCTTGGTCCAATACCACGTAATCCGAAGATGACTTCCCCATAATGCTGGCCCTCACACACCCCTGGCTCATATTGCTGTGTCCCTGTTGTAGTCGTTTTCTCCATTTCTTCCTTAACTTTCTTTATTACTTCCTGGTGGTCACTAGTTTGCCCATACACCTGTACTAAAACCTCACTCGCCAATATACATCTTAAGTATTCCTTAAACTTCTCTCCGGTTGTTTGCTGCATTCCTCTTTTTTTCCAATCGCGTGTTCTGGTCTGATAACTATATCCCTTTATGTATAGCATAAGGCTTGCAATTTCATGACACCTGCTCTTGCACATGGACTGCCCCGATGCCGTATATATACTTGCACAAATGCCAGCGTTCTCGCGCCTACGTTGGCTGATCGTTTTTGTTACGTCCGTGAAGATAGTAGCAACATCCTGCATTAATTGTTTCTGCGAGTAGAAGAATCCATGTATGCGTGTGTATATGCGGTATTCCGGTCTGCCCTTAAATTCGTCTACATTTAACCACACGTCGTTTCAGATGCATGCACTGTGCGTGCACTCTATCTGTGCGCAGCATACCTCCCGTACTTTACGACATTTATATAAATAGTCTATGCTCACACATACAGGTTCCAATTGCCCATGTATATATATTGCTCTCCAAACTGCACTATTGCTCTGCGTGCGGCATTTTGTGTACAATGGAACTTACCCAATATGTGTTCCCATCCGTTATTCCGTTGCTCTGTAGATAAGACTCCCATGAACATAGGAAATGCAGTATGTGCGTGTCAAAAAGCGTAGCCATATTGAACACTTTTTATTCCCCTTCTTAAAAAAAAAAGTAAGACTACTACTAGTACATACCGCTCAATAAAGCACAACAACAACAAAAAATATACACACACCCCGTTCTCCGTCACCCCGTCTCCGGGTCACCGCCTCTTCCGTCAACGCCTCTCCCGTCAACCCCTCTTGCGTCAACGGCTCTCCGTCACACCGTCTCCGTCAACGCCTCTTCCGTCAACGCCTCTGCGGTCACCCCGTCTCCGTGTACGATTCTCCGTCAACCAAGTCTCCGTCCACGCCTCTCCCGTGCACGCCTCTCCTTCAACGCCGTCTCCGTCACCCCTTCTTCGTCAACATTTTGCCGTCAACGCCTTCTCCGTCAACGCTTCTCCGTCAACGCCTCTCCGTCAACGCTTTCTCCGTCACACCACTGCTCCGTCAACGCCGCTTCCGTCAACGCCTCTCCGTGAACGCCTCTCCGTCACCGCGTTCTCCGTCAACCCCTCTTGCGTCAACGGCTCTCCGTCACACCGTCTGCGTCAACGCCTCTCCCGTCAACGCTTCTCCATCAACGCCTTCTCCGTCAACGCTTCTACCGTCAACGCTGCTGTCCGTCACCCCGTTGTCCGTCAACGCTTCTCCGTCACACCGTCTCCGTCACC
>NW_012192725.1:1006-6562 GCF_000956335.1 Plasmodium fragile | reverse complement strand
GCCACGTTTGCTCGGAGAGACAATCTCTCGTCCTTCTTACACGCGGCTACTTCGTCTAATCCGTCTTACACTCGTCCGCGTTTGCTCGGAGAGACAATCCTGCTCCTTTCTGGCACTCGGCCGCTGTGGTCGACGCGTTTGCTGGTCGAGACAATCCTCATCCTTTCGTACACTCGGCTACAATGCGGTTTACGCGGCCGCGTTTGCGCGGAGAAACAATCTCTGCTTATACGCGAATGCGTATGCGCATTCTATATTAGTTCTACACTATACCCTTAGAATGCACGTGCGCAGCTTTTAATAATTAAGTTCCCCTAAAGGAGAATACGACCCCGTCATAGTATTCATTTAAATGTACATTTTGTATGCATTTGACCGGTACCCACCTGTTCCTATGGTCATGTTAAAAGAAGTGGACTACACAGAAAAAGAACAAGGCAAATGTAAGCACAAGTAGAAGAGAGCAGAAAAAAAAAAAAGAAGGTATAGAATAATGTAAACAAGAAATGTATTATGTATATCACATAATGAAGTAAAAGTGGTCTACCGTTAGCATGCGTTATGTCGCATGCATATGCGCCGTCATCCGAAGGTCACAGTTGCTCCAATAGTTCATCCACATATAACTCCCTATCGTGCAAACGACATTCGACCTCGCACTGTTCTATGACTAATGCCAGGATCAGTATCCATATGTTAGCGGTTAACGGTTTTGTCATATGCGGTGGCTGATGCAGTGGTTGCGACCGTGGTACATATGTCACTCTTAGAACATCTTCTGTTCCCATTACTGTTTCCACTTCTAAGTGTTGTTCCTCGCGAGGTACTTCGGCTTTTTGCGCTACTGTCTGGTCCTCTACATTATTCAACAAATGTTGAAACCACTGCTCTGCCTTGTATGTACTCAGTTGCCGATGTAGTTGGGCAACCCACTGTCTCCATGCGTGCTTCTTGCTGTCCATGGTTGCGGCTGTCCTGTGCTCACCGGATGTTCCGTGTGCCACCATGTGATCACGCACGTATTGGTTCCAATGCGCTTTCAATTGCAGAAACCACGGCTGCGTCGTGCACGCGCGCAGCGTATGTTTGTTGCGGTCAATCCAGTTAATCCAATGGATGCAGTCCGACGTCGAGTCTCCGGGGTTGGAATGAGCATTCTGTTCTGCATGGAACTGTATAGTTTCCATACAATTCCATCGGTCCTCTTCGTTAGGGCGACAAGGGTCCGTTGCTAACTGTATGGTTTCCATACAACTCCATGGATCGGGGTCATCTTCGTTAGGTGCAGAAGGGTCCGTTGCTAACTGTATAGTGTCCATACAATTCCATGGATCGTGGTTATCGTCGTTAGAAGCACAAGTGTCCGTGGCTAACTGTATGTTTTCCATACACTTGCATGGATCGGGGTCGTGTTCATTAGGTGGACATCGATCTATGCCGTCGGACTCAGTGGATGGAACATTGGTTCCTGGTAAACCCTCGTTTGTGGTAGGGGGATCCGAGGTACTACTATACTCGTTTGGATCCGGCTCCAAGTCATGTGCAAACTCCTCCACGACAATGTTCCAATAGTCCTCTTTGACGTTTTCCCACTCGGCCTCGTCACATTCGTGGAGCACTTCTAGATGTAGTTCAATGATCGTGCGGTGATTCACGCGTGGATGACGTCGTCGTCGTGCGGATGTTGACGCAGGTTGCGTAACCATTTTGTACCCGTAATCGGGTGGGGGCTCGCCGCGTTGTAGATGCTCCAATATTTCTTCGTCGAGTGGCGGTGACGGGACGTCACGAACGGTGCGATATGTTCGTCGTCGTTTAGCGAGGTACGCAAAGTACTAAACAAAAAAAGGAACGAGGACGATGTAGAAGAGTGCATTTGTGTGGGCATGGTCTTAAGAGCCCCGTTTGGAACACATTTGTGTATGGTACATATGACGGATACGCATATACGGTGTCGCGTATATACTTACCTTCCAAAGGGAATAACCAAGAAGGGCCACGGTGACGGCGGACAGGAAGAAGAGTACGGGAGTAGTGGCGGCAAGGACGGTGTCTGTTAAGTCGGGTGCATGGGGGCCACTGCCGTCCGGATTTTGACCTGGGTGTTCATTTGTTCGATCGGGCAGTTCAATTCCTGGCTTAAGTGGTACAAATCCTCCCCCAGGGCTACCTGCATCTGTGCGTAACATGTTATCGAAGACAAAAGGATAATCATCCTCGGGTGTACTAGAAGACTGGCCTTCGGGAGAACCTGCCGAAGCATTGGAGCTGTCAGGTCCAGAACCAGAGGAAGAAGAGGTCTGCGTATTCTTGCACTGGGGATCAGCAGTGTCGAATAAGCGGAGACCAGTACAGTCCGAGATGGGGGGTACAGCTGGCGTCGGCTGTAAGTTCTGCTGCGGGTTTCCGGCTTGCGGTTTGGGTTTGGATGGATTGAGAGGAGGGGTGTCATCATTGCCGCCATCGACGACGGCATTGTTACGGTCATCAGATTTTGCACCTTGGTCACCAACTGCACCGCTGGGACCTGCTTCACCGGACTCACCGGGGGGACTCTGAGATTCGGTGGAGGTGGCCTTTCCAGAGTCCAGTGCTGTGTTTGTTGCACCAGGGTCAGCGGTTTCCGGCGATTTGTCGACCACTGGTGTTGTCGCTACTGTCCCCGCTGATGATGGTTCAGGTGCACCCTGTGGTGTTTGTGATGCGTCTTGGGGTTTTTGCCTTGTTGTTGCATCAGCCGCTTTCTTCTCACCTGAGTATGAAGAAAGAACAATGAACGTGAACGTAGAGGAACTGCGGTCCGGATGGTTACGGGTGGCCATGGTCGGCTGATCGCGGTCCGTCGTTTCACGACATCACCGTCGCTGGATGGTTGACTACGCGGTCGGCACCATTGGTGACGTGGGGACGGCGAGGCATGAGACGGACGGGGGGTGGCAGGTGCCACCCCGGGACCAGACTCTCTCTCTCCCACCCACACACAACACACACACACAGTGTGTGTGTGTCGATGTCTGCGTCGACGTCTACATCCAGCGGCCGACCCGTCGCTCATGGCCCGCGCACGCTGACACTGAGTCCGCCCCTCATTCTCATGCGACGTTTGGTTTCTCTCGCTCCGTGTTGTCTCTCCCGTCTCTCTCCTGAAAATTTGTTTTTGTGTCTGTGTTGTTGTGGTGCTCCGTCTTTTTCACACTCCCGCACATGTCCCCTCTATGTAAACTCTGGTGAACACTTTTGTGGGCGCTCGTCAAGCATGAGTGCGAGATGATGCGAAATCTTTGCTCCCATTACTCTTTTTGTGCGTAGGGTTAGAATTAGTTGCCGGACTGGTCTGAGTGCGCAAAAGTTCCTTAATCTTTTCACATGACGCTTGACCTTCAGGGGTATAGTGGCCTTTGGTAATGCTCACACGTGAACCTACATGTGACTCTATAGCGGCGTGCGGATTCTTGGGCTTATCGTCCGGGCAAGTATACTCACCTGTTTCAGTTTCTTTGTGGTTGTTAGGTGTGCGCTCGTCCTTTCCTGCAGGGTCCTTTGACTGCGGTGGTTGTGGAGGTGGGGGTTGTTGTCCAGGTGCTGGTCCTGCAGGTGCTGGGCCTGGTCCTTGGCCGGGTGCTCCTTTTGCCTTGGCGCCTGCTGCAGGTGCTGGTAATACTGGAGATGCCGGTGCTTGTGGTTGGGACAGTGACCTCGCGCCTCCGGAGTCTGTCACTCCTGATCCTGCACTTGGGTTACCTAAGATGCGGAACGCAAGAAACATGGTCGAAAAGATGATAAAAAAAAAAAAAGGGACACAAGTGGTACAGAAAGAAGGGGCCGGGACGGTGTGGCCCGGTAGCGGCAGGGTAGGTCGGCTGCATGGATCGATGCAGTGGGTCGGGGTAAGACTCGGTGAACTGGGTCAGGCGGAATCCAGCGCACAGTGAGGTGGACTGCGTACTCGGTGGACTGGCGTAGATGTTATCAGTACACTTTTATTTGTCGCCGTCATGTGGTTCGCTGCACACTCTTCTACACGCGGGCCGCCGGCGCTCAACGCCAACGAAGTGGGGATGGTGTTCGCTGTTGTGCTGCTGTTCCGCCGTGCGCGTTGTTGCGGCATGCGCATCCATACGTGCCAGCCTTTGGCATGCTATGCGGCCGTATGCGTGCTTTCTCCCTTCGTTCCTTACCTGCCGGTACGTCTGGTGCTGGTTTTCCGCCGGCCACAGAGTTCGATACTTTGGCCTTACTTGCGTCATCCTGCGGATCGCTACGGGAGACAGCTTCGATAGGCTCCATGCATGCGCCATTCTCCTGCGCGCATTGCGCTACTGCTGTCTTTACCTCCTCAACTATGGTCTTCAGTTGTTGGCCTAACTTACGTATAGCTTCTTTCTCCTTTTCCCTCAGTTCTGTGTTGTCATGCATGGTATGTGTACCCGGTGTTACCCTGTCAAGTTCTCCTAAGCTTTTCGTACATATGCTTTCTATACCCTGGCCTCCAATTTTTTCAGTCAAGCTCTTGTTGCTCTCTAACCATGCCTGAATCTTTTTTGCCATGTCGAATTCCTGTGTTTGTATGTTTTCAAACACTCCGTGTCCACATTTTCCCTGCTTAATTAATCCACCCATAGATTCCTCCATCTGTTTCACAGTGTACCATGCATTATCTATTCCCATTGTACTTTTGCATGGAGATGCCAGCAATATGTACATAAATATATTTACTATTGCGCATCTTATATATTCCTTCAACGCTGCATTATTAGGGTCGGTAGTGTGCGAACCGCCGGACTGCGTACCCCACCCATTCAGGAAATATAATGCTCCTGTCATGAGTGTGCACATAATTCTGTCGCCCACGTTAGCTATGAAGAAGGTTGATCCCCCACCCTCACGCGTGTAACCCCTGTTTGAACAATTAGCTGCATAGCTGTCTAGGTGCTCATCGTCCATATATGCCGCAAATTCGTCGAGTAGCGCTGTTATATCGTTCCATAAGCTTTTCTGCATTGTGCATAAGGAACATATATGTGTGTGCATAAGTGGCCACTGCACCTCTCTCGTCCATATTCGCATGTGCCCATGCCTTGGTGCGTACTGCGCGTACGGTATCGTCCCATTGTATTATTAATAGGGAATTAGTGCACGATCGGATGCGTACAATTATATATACAGGCATGTATACATACTATCATATATAGAGGCGGTTATAAGTACACTGCGCTGCGCGGTCTGAATCTTAATAAATTACCTTATACATCTCCTTGTTATCAACTAGACCTCGTGTCTTCACATAATTTGCTAATAAAGCCCCTAACGTCGCATACGACATATTGTCACAACCATAAACCAATATAATGAAACGAATGATATCATTATCTCTCAGATAACGGCTTGAATATAATATGGGCACAATATTTTATTACATATTATTCAGATGCTTGGGGAATGGAATATGTCTTCCTTGTAAGATCCTTGCGGACACATCGCACGTGGCCGAACTGTCCCTATCTGAATGTAATGACACATCCTACAAAGCGTGCGATGAGAAAAAAAAAAAAAAAA
>NW_012192725.1:0-906 GCF_000956335.1 Plasmodium fragile | reverse complement strand
CTTGTTGCTCTCTAACCATGCCTGAATCTTTTTTGCCATGTCGAATTCCTGTGTTTGTATGTTTTCAAACACTCCGTGTCCACATTTTCCCTGCTTAATTAATCCACCCATAGATTCCTCCATCTGTTTCACAGTGTACCATGCATTATCTATTCCCATTGTACTTTTGCATGGAGATGCGAGCAAAATGTACATAAATATATTTACGATGGCGCACCTTATATGTTCCTTCAACTCTTCATTCTGAGGGTCTGTATTTGCGCCCTTCGTAGACTGTCTACCCCACGCATTCATGAAAAATAATGCTCGTGACATGAGTGTGCACATCATTCTGTCTCCCATGTTAGCTACGACCTTTACCCGTTGCCAGGTCCGACTTGGGTAACCCACGTTCAAACAATTGGTTGAATAGCTTTCTAGATTATCATCTTCCATATATTCCACAAATTCGTCGAGTAGCGCTCTTGTATCTGTCCATAAACTTTTCTGCAATTGGAGTAATGCGGGGGCATGTACATATATGTCAGTTTCGTGTCTTCACGGAAGATACTCGCGCCAGTCGCCCGTATGCTACAGTGTGCACCACGGATGCGATGCTCACATGGGACATATGCGTTCCCGTTCAAGAAATGTGAACATATGTATGATGCAAACTGAGTACCCTGCCTATCATGCACGTATACACATATATATATGTATATGCGCATTGTGACTGCATCAAGCGCGCATAATACATTACCTTATACAGTTCCTGTTTTCCTTCCAGATCCCGTTGCCGCACATAATGTACTAATAAAGCCCCTAACGTCGCATACGTCATATTGTCCTTATCATGAATTAATAGTTTGCAACGGATGCAAGCATGATCTCTCAGATAACGGCTTGAGTATAATATCGGCACAATAT
>NW_012192724.1:13260-21534 GCF_000956335.1 Plasmodium fragile | reverse complement strand
ACGTGCGCGTCTCGCCAATGAACAAGTGTGCATTAATTATTTTTATGAACAACCCCACTATAACACGACATCATTTTTTTTTTTTTTTTTTTTTTTTTTCCTTTTTTGTACCTCATTAGAAAAAAAAGGTCACCGTTGCGCTCAGGAGTGAAAAAAAAAAAAAAGAAAATTTTATTCTAAGTATTAACTATGCCTGGTGAAGAAAAAATCTGCATTTGGTTTTAAAAGTGCAGAAGGTTAAGCACAAAAAAAAAAAAAAAAAAAAAAACTGCATAAAAAGGAACGCATTATCTGTGCTGCACAAACAATGACATTGTGCAGAAGCGTAGAATAGTTCTGTTCGCAAACGACAACGCAGAGGAGTAATCTCTCTGCTTCGAGTTAAAGGGCGAATGGAGAAAATTTTTTGTGTGTGTACTTGTGTAGATCAAACGGCAGGAGCGGTAAGCCACTTGAAAAAAAAACCCTCTTTGAATTATACTCTCCCACTTATGACACCATGAAATCGCTCAAAATTAAGGGGCTGGTGAAGGGGAAGAACGAGGGGTACTACAGTCTTATCACAGTTATAAGCCTAAACGACGAGGAGCTAGACGAGCAAATTATTCAAAAGGAGGAAAGCGTAAAGGCCAATTTGGCAGCCATAAAAAATGCAGAGGAAATTAGCAAAAGTGAGAAGAAGTTGTTTGGCGCAATGATGAGAAATGAAAATGTCCGCTTAAGGATAAAAGGAAATATAAAAAAAGTAACACGTAGTAGGAGAGAAGAACTAAGCGAGCATTACAAGGAGGAAGCACTTAATGCTGTGTTTGGTGAAGAGGTAAATGGTGACAAGGAATATATGAACAAATTTTTGAACTACCTGCAGAATGTCCAGGGGGTAAAATTTCACGGAAACGCCGTTAGGAAGGGGAGTAGCAGGGGTAGCGGCAAATTAGAGGAGAGCCCCTTCGAACGATTGAATGATCAAAGTGATGTTGCTCAGGAGGATCACCTCCTGTGGGGCGGGGAAAAGGGGGGGACAGAAGTGAAATGCGATATACACCAAACGAATAGCGGCCCTGAAGTGAAAGACAGCGGGGCGGGTCCTACCCCACTCCTCAGAGTCAAAAACAAAGTCATTCAAAAAAAAAAAGGAAAAAAAAAAAGCATGAGAGCTAGCCAAAACGTAACCACCGAATCGCTAAACAGTAGCGAGGTATCGGAAAAGACACTAAGAAAAATCTTCAACAAAATTAAAATGTCCTTAAAGGAGTTGAAGAAGCCAAAGGTGGTCATCCAATCACCACAGAGAGTGGTTGCTTGTAGAACAAAGCAGGAAGAGAGACATAGCGTTATTTATAATATGAAACAAGGAAGATGTGTGACTCAACAAAAGAATAACTGCCCCACCAAGAAGAGCCCAAACTATGAACAATATAAATTATATTTTAAAGGTCTCTTCCAACACATAAGAGGAGGGAAGAAGGGATCATCAGCTACTACCATGGGTGGTATGGCTTCTCCATCGAAAGGAAAAATAATGCCCACTGAGTATTTGGCTCCCATTGGAGGGGTTAGAAGTGCAGAGGAAGAGGATCCTCTTCCTACAGCAAGGGAGGATGATATCATGGACATCACTTGTGATGATGAGTTCGTAAGGAACAAATTTATAATGAAGGAAATGATTAAGGACGAGTATAGGAGGAAGAGGAAGAAGGGGTCCAGTTTTAACCACCACCACAACGATGACATTTTTGCCCCTAATCTGGAAGCTGCCTCGAACGCAGAACGTAACATGCAGTGCGCGATGGATGAGACCGTTATGAGCGACAGCGACTTGAACGATTTGGAGTATCTGGTCAGCGTGAAGGGGAAAAATGCGAACAGGTACAAGGACAGCCTTGCGAAGAGGTACAAGGATGGGTCCGGGAAGGAGGCACAACAGAAAGGAGTAGCAGCGGCGAAGACAGTTCTTCCGCCCTCTGTGAACTTTTCATCCCTGCCACGCAAGCACGTTGTGGACAGTCCACCCGGAGGAGACTCCTCCCCGCCAGAACAAAAGGAGAAAAAAGAAAATGCCCCAATGGAAGAAAAGTTAAATGATGCAGAGGAAGACAACAGTGAATCGTGTATTGAAAAAAGCATTGTCGTAACAACACGCGTCGATGGCTCCGTGAAGGATCCCACGAAAGATAATGCCATGGATGAAGGAAGCTGCTCTTATACAAATAATTCATCACACATTGGTGATAAGCACATGGGTAAAAATAAAGAACATGATTCCCCCCAGTTAAACAGAAAGAAAAAACTTGCGGCTATTATGAAGCTAAGCTCGTTCATATTGAAGAAACGTCATGGTAGGAGGGGAAGTGTAGGGGACGACCAAAGGGAACACATTGTAGTGGCAAACAAAGTGATGGATGATGATGCGCCGAAGGAGGTGAAGACAGAACATGAAGAGCCAAAGGAGAGTTCCTCAATAGGAGACGCTTTAGAAGGGAAGAATATTTTCCCTCCACTAAAGGCTCCGACACTTGACCAGATTAATAACTCTCCTCATGAGTTGGTCAATCAGGACGAGCAACCCAACGATGTTGATAAGGACAGTGCACCCGTGACGGAGACCTCAGGATTGAGCGAAGAGGAGGGGGGTCTAGCATTTGTTAAGAACATGATGGAGGCGTCCTCAATGGGGGGGACAGGCGTGGTGGACGGGATGATGGACTCCACGAAGGGAGAAAAGGAGGATGAGGAGGAAGGAAAAACGAGCACAGAAGAGGATGCCTCGAAGCTATTCCCGAACATACTGAGCAAATCGCCAAGCTTCAAAAGGGGCATGAGTAAAGGAGATGAGAATGAAGCCGAGATGGATCCCCCCTCTGGTGGGGAAGCTAAAGGAAAAGTACAGAATGAAAATGAGGGGGAGGCCACAAAGGAGCTGTTACAAGAAGAGGAAAACAAAGTGGACGCAGAGGTGGAGAAAGGTCACTCGTCTTCCTCCTGCAACAGTGAGATGAAGAATGGAGGAGGGAACAAAATGGTGGCCAGCGTCAAGGTCCCGTTGAAGATGAACACCATGTTCATGAAGAAGGCCCTCCTGGGGAAGATGCTGGCGAAGCGCTTTCCCAATGGTCCTCCATCTGCCAAGGGGGTAGAGGTGAAGAAGGGGGAAGACGTGCAGACGGGGGAGGACAATGAAGAGGGAGGAGAGGCCAGCGAAAAGAACACACCGATGGAGAAGACGATTCAAAAGGGCATCCCCAAGAGCAAAGTTGTTATTCAAAAGATGATTCCCCCGAACGGATTCCCCTTAAAGGGTAATGCTATTGTGAAGGCAAAGGCAGCGACGGCTGTTCCCCGTGGGGCTCGTAGTGCGGATGGGACGAGCGTGTGCTTAACTGGGGCAGAGGCAGAAGAGAACGTGGTGCCACCGCAAGGAAGCGAACCCACCGTCCAATCCATGCAAGACGTGAAGGGGACAACAACGGACCAAGGGGTACCACCCAAAGGAGATAACAACATAAGCGACAGGGGCTTCATAGAAAATGCAGTGAGGAAAAATATTCAAAAAATGTTGGAGAGGGTAGACACTTTGGTGGTGCATGCGAGGGATGAAAAAAATGGAATGGGACCTGGCGTGACAATAATTGAGGGGGACGCTCCTACAGGGTTCAATGTGGAGAAGGGTACACAGGTGAAGGGAACAGAGGTTGGTAAAGATGCTGGTAGCGATGCTGGTAGAGATGCTGGAAGCGACGTGCCCCCCGCCGAGGGACGCAAAAGGTACTCAGTGACGCTGAACAGGTTTTCCAAAAAGATAGAAGTGAAGAAAAGGAACTCCATGGATGTGGTTCAAATGTTCAGTGTGATGGGTGAGAAATCGGGGGAGGAGGGTTGCTCCCTTCCAAGTGGTAACACAGGTGAAGACGCCGTTGCAGAGGATTCCACGGGGGAGATGCAAAACGAAGTTCAAAATGGATTACCCTGTACAAACGATGTGGAGAAGGAGATTCCCCCGCCTAGTGCCACCACAGCCGATGAGTCACCAAAGAGGATGCCAATCCTAAAACTCCTTGTTAAGAAGGCCGGATTGGCCAAATTAATGTTAAAACGGCCACTAGAAAATATAAAGGCAGTACAGTTGGGGGAGAACAATGGCGATTTGGGAAACGGCGATGAAGGAGGAGAGATTCAGTCTCCGCAGGAGGAAGAGGAGGACCAAGTCGAGGAAGGTAAGGACAAGACGGACGGTGAACAGGATAACAAAAACGAAGGAGATGAAAAAGGGGAAGTAGTAACTGACGGGGAAGAAACTCACATGGAGGAAAAACGAGAGGACGACCCCGCGCTACCCAAAACGAACGTCGTGGAGGGAGCCCCCCTTTTACCACCCCAAATGGAAAATGAACCAGCTGGACAGGTGAAGGAAGGCCCATACAAAAACATCTTCATGGCAAAACTGCAGAGCGTCAAACATAAGTCCACGATGAAGCAGTTTCCCCTGAAAAGGGTACCGGTGAAGAAGGGAAGTGGTGAAGAGGAGAGTAGTCCTAGCGAGGGTGGCAACAGTGAGGAAGAAACTTCTCTGGCAAAGGAGCAGGACCCGCAAGACGAGGCAGTGAAAGACACCTCCCCGGAGGATACCACCACCAAGCAGGTAGACCGCCCACACACAAGTGAAAACAACGAAAATGAAGAAAAAGACAATTCAGATGATAGTGATAGTAGTGGACCCGTGTCCGACACAAAGAAATGTCCAATGAAAAAAGTGCCTCCAAAAGCCATGTTTAAAATTTTGCCCAAAATTCCCCCCAAATCGATGGTAAAAATTTGGCCCCAAATTCCCCCCAAAGTTGTAGTTGCTCCATTTAATGGAGTTAATGACTCAAAATGTATGACCAAGGTGAAGCCTCCCTTTTTAAACAAGCTCAAAGCAAAGGCTTTCCCCCCACCAAGCATGAAGGGAGAAGACACAGAAAAGGGATTAAGCCAAGAGGAGGGACACGTCTCCCCATGACACTCCATAAGAAGATCATTTTATGCAATGGCACATTTGGGGGAATAGGAAAATAAATCCATTCCTGTTTTGTATTGGAAAGGTGAAGTTGTAAAAGGGGCATGGTCTCTTACTACACATAACGTGCATATGTTCCCTACACGGTGGGGAGGGAGGAAAGGAGACAGATCTCTCCCCTGGACAACTCCCCTTCATCGTGGTTATCAAATCAATCTGCTCGTGGACGGGTTGTCAATGCCCATCATCACCCCGTTACACCATGATGATTTTTTTTGCTTTAACATTTTAACTCCACAGGAAGTGCGTGTTGGGCACAAACACCCCACTCACCCCTGGTGCGTCCGCTAATTCGTTCATTCGTTTGTTCTTGCCTTCGCACGATCATCCAACTGTACGTCCATCTATTTGTCCATTTCGTGTACGTGTGTTTTATACGCTATTTGGTGACGCCCGGGACTCCCACATTTCCTAACACGTCTCAAGCACGCTCTGCAAACACGACTCATTTCGGATTATCCATTTTGTTCCTCCTCCATCAGAGGTGACTTCATTTTTTTTTTTTTTTTGTTCTCCACCGCTGGTTGAAGAAAAGGAGCAAACGAGCCATGCCACTTTATAGTGGAAACAAAAAAGGGGGATTCCTCTCGTTTTGAAATGTTCACCGTTTTGTTCCCTCCATGTTCGTGTTCACACAAGGGGAGGGAAACATAAAAGTGTGTCTACCTATTTGTGCCTCCCTTTCTATGTGTAAAACAACAGCGCATGCATTGTGCGGGTTATTCGTTAATTAGGCTAACCCTACGCGTGTGTATGTTGACACTCAGTTGAGGCTCTGCCCCTTCTTCACACCCCTCAGTTCGTCTCGAGCACAGCCAAAGAGTGAAAAGATCTGATGTGCATGCACGTGTGGAAAAAAAAAAAAAAAAAAGAGAGCAATTTTTGGATAATTTTTGATAATTATTTGATAATGTGCTGACTTGTTCAGGCAGAATAGACACTTTTTTTTTTTTTTTTTTTTTTTTTTTTCAAATGGCTATCTGGTAACTGTTCCTACAAAGTGAAGAATTATTTTTCACACAATTTTGATGTTGTCCAATTTGTTCATCCTGTTTTCCCTTTTTTTTTCCTCCCTTGTTTTTCTTCGCTTATTTTTCTCCCCTTTTGAGAACAATCCTGACAACTTGCGAAAACCCAGCAGAGGAGCCCTCCAGAAGAGAAGCCATAATTTTTTGGATCCCCATTTTCAACCGACACATCCCCTCGATTACACGCAAGAAACCCCCCCCCCCCCCTTCCAAACGCCTTGCGCTAAAATTTACTTCCACCTATAAAAGCACAATGTACTACAAGGAATATTACACGTACGACGTCGTGTACCCCGCGTACTACTCAGGATATGTATTGTATGAAGTACCAAGAGAGAAGAACATCTTTTGCAGTTTGACGGAGACACTATGCAGTTGCTTCATATTCACGGCAACGGCTGTGACGTCCATTTTTATCGTGTCGGCTGACGCGATGTTAAGGTCTTGTGACGGAAGAGACTGAGCCATGGGGTTGCCACGCGGTTACCACACGAATGGGGGGGGAACATCTTGGCCATTGCAGCGGACGCAAAAACTGTGCGGTTAAATCAGAAGACAAGTTTGCAGCGTTGCAAAAGTTATGACCTATCTGTCGGATAAAGATTTAGTAAAACTCAGATTTGATAATATTTATAAAAAAAAAAAAAAAATATATATTCTTTAACTTTTTTGAATAGCTTGTATTTCCATCCGTTCATTCCATATGTGTCCCTGTGCAGAGGATGCCTTTTTTTTTTTTTTTTTTTTTTTCTGTACACACAATTTAATAACTCAGGGGGGATATATCACCTCTTCTTCGCAATTAAAATGAAAAAAAAAAAAAAAAAAAAAAAGCAAACATACGGTTAGCAGACCAAGTGCGCCGCATGCCATAGAATCTGTACCACACCGCATAACTGCTCTAATTTTTTTTTTTTTTTTTTTTCTGAATCACTTCCCCTGTTTGGCAATTTTCCCGACCTTGGAAAGGGGCTACGCAAAGGAGAAATGCCTCCTGCACACTTTTTTCATATCGGACCCCCGTGTCTCCTGCCAAGGGGAGAACATGGACGCTCTCTCCTAATTCGGAAGGCTGGACAGGTCCTCCCACTCGTTGGCCACGTAGGAGGGGTCACTTAATTCAACTCGGTCTCGCTGAAATGTTTCCCCTTGGCCTTTTTAATATGTGTTTCCAATTGAAGACCTCGCAAAGGGGCGTATATCATCCGCAGGTGTCTAATGTGTAAATGTGTCATGCGTCATGTGTAATGACAGGGGGGGGACAGTCAAAATGGGAGACTCCTCTAGTGACTCACAGTGGAACGACTCCCTCACGGGGGACTGCTTCACGGGTGCGGCCCTCGGTGTTGGCTACCCCTCCACGTGGAAATCAATGCGCATTAAAAAAGGAGAAGCATTCGAGACGCCACTATCATCGCGCACTTCACGCGCGTCGCGACTTCTTCCTAATCTGGAAGGAAATTTTTTCACGTCCAGGAGGAATGTGGAAAAGAGCTTTTTCAAATATGTGTGGATGAGCGAAGATGAGGTGGGAGGAGAGTCAACTGAAGAGAAGGACGAGGAAGAAAGACAATACCAATACGTGTACAAAACGCGGTTCAGCAGAAACAGTGTGTTCAGAGCAAGCGTTGATGAGTACTCGATAAGAAGGACTGTTCTGCCGGTGCGAGAAGGGAGAGGTGAGGGGAACAATCGAATTGGAGATGGCGCCAAGAATGGGACGAAGCTGTACGGATGTAAAATCACGCGCGGGGTGAATCCCCGAATGGGTAGAATCCACCAGGGAGGGAGAGAGGCGGAAGAAGGACGCGGCAGCATATTGCTCGAAAACGCCTGGAAGGGGATCAAACTGGGGGAAGGGGATACATTTGACGGCGCCGCATTTTGCAGCGACCCGTTTGGATGCGACCCGTACATGTGCTACCCCCTGGAGGTGTGCAGCAGGGACGCAAAGCAGCGCAGGAGCATCAGCAAGGAGCCCTACAAAGTATTGAGCGCCCCGAACTTGGTGGACGACTTTTATCTCAACTTGGTAGATTGGTCAAGACAAAACATAATCGCCGTGGGTTTGCAAGACAAGTTGTGCGTGTGGAATGAAGATACCTCTAGGGGAGAAGAAATATTCACATTAAAAAATAAAAAAAAAAAAAAAAAAAAAAAAAAAAAAAAAAAAAAAAAAAAAAAAAAAAA
>NW_012192724.1:0-11098 GCF_000956335.1 Plasmodium fragile | reverse complement strand
AAAAAAAAAAAAAAAAAAAAAAAAAAAAAAAAAAAAAAAAAAAAAAAGTATAACATCATTAAGGTGGAATTTTTTTGGAAACTATTTAGCTGTTGGGTTGTCAAATGGGGTTGTTCAAATTTGGGATATGGAAAAAGAGGTGAAGGTGAGAAAGTACAGAAATCACAAGCGAAGAGTTGGAGCACTAGGATGGCACTACGACACGTTAACCACTGGGAGTATGGACAACAAGATTGTCTGCTCCGACATCAGATGCAAGGATAGTAGTTACGCACAGCTAACTAATCACACTTCGGAAGTCTGTGGTCTTCAATGGAATTATAAAACGAAGCAGTTGGCTTCCGGATGCAACGACAACTCTGTTTACATTTGGGAGTGGCGAAAATGTCTTCCTCTCTTCCAGCTTACAAAACATACCGCTGCAGTGAAGGCCATAAGTTGGTCTCCCCACAAACATAACTTACTAGCTACTGGCGGAGGCTCTGCTGATAAAAAAATTTGTTTCTGGAATACCTCCACAGGGGAGTGTCTTAATGAGTTACCCACGAATTCTCAAGTGTCTAATATTTTTTGGGCCAAGCACACTGAAGAATTTGTTTCAACACACAGCTATTCACTGGGCCAGGTTGTGCTGTGGAAATACCCTCGACTGAGAAAAGTGTCCACGCTGAGCGGCCACGCGTTGAGGGTGCTCTATGGGGCGCTCAGTCCGGACGGCCAGTCCATCGTCACGGGCTCGCCCGACGAGACGCTGCGCCTGTGGCGTGTCTTCCCAGGCGGGGGAGGCAACCGTCCGGATAGTTGTCTGCATACCTGTTTGGGAGGCTGCCTGGGAACGCACCGCTTAACAAATCACCCGCCGCACGAGTTCCCCTTTTCAAACTGTTATGAACAAGTCAGGTAAAACGCTTCTCTTCACTTTGACAAAAAAAAAAAAAAAAAAAAAAAAAAAAAATGATGACGATGCTGCCCTTCCCCGGTGATGTCTCCCCACCGCGTGTTTTACTTCAACTTTCTTTACTTCAACTGTCAGGGGAGCCTCCTCGTAGTCTCTCCCCCTTGGCGATAATCAAATCGTTCGTCCTGTTTTAGTCTGTACGGATGATAGGTCTCCTCCCTATACACCTCCCTCCACGAGTTGGCTGCCCCACCTGTGCCCATGCTTAACCGCCTACACTGCGAACTTGTGGCGGCACGTGGGGGAATCCTCTTTTCAGCCCCCCTTTCCTGATTGCAACTTTGAAGTGGTATATAGTAGGCACCCCCGACCTGGCCATCCCTTTCGCAGAGCCTCCTCCTAAAGTCACTTACATTTTCACGCATATGATACTTGGAGTACACGTTTTCAAAGTACCTTTCGAATTCCTCGTCCTGTTCAATCTGTGGTGATGCAGTGGAGAGTGAGTCCCCTTCATCACCTACTGAGTAGAACTTGTTGCTATCTGAACAGTTGAACTCATCCGACGGGGTATCAAAACTACTGCGGCTGTTTTCTTCCACAGATGCACTCTCACAGGATGGTACACACACCCTCTTGGATGTCTTCCTGAAGTTCCTTCTCCTTTTTTCATTCCTTTCATACGAGTTGGAAAGAGAGCAATCTGGTTTGTTTGCTTGTTTTTTTATTTTTTTATTTTTTTTTTTTTCAATTTTTTCATCCATTCTGTTAGGGAAGGAAGAAGCTACGTCACGACTCCTCCCTCCTTTAGACCCGACCACACTTCTTTGGTTCAGCTGTTCCATTTTTTCCACCATTTGGAGAGTCCTTTCGAGCTGTTTTATTTTTATCTCCATTTTGAAGTAGCTGTCCACCTCTTTTTTTTTATTTCCTCTTATGAACACATCATAGTTTAGATCCTCAGTGGGGGGTGCGATCGTCCGAGCAACCTCCTTCATGTGTTTTTCTTTTTCTTTTTCTTTTTCCTTTTCCTTTTCCTTTTCTTTCTCCTTTTCTTCACTTAGATCGGGATAGGATCCTTGGTCCGCTGGTTCCCTCTTTCTGCACTTTTTTTTTATATGACGTGAATTATTCTCCTCACTGGGATCACGCCTTTTGTTTGACCAGTTCACACCTTCCTGCTTCTCCAACTTTATGTTACACGTTTGCCTACTACCTTCTTCTTCTTCTTCTTCTTCTTCTTCTTCCTTGGTTGGCATATCCCCTGGTGCGTTTTCACCGGTGCTCACTTCGCATCGCTCACTTGTTTGTTCCCTCTGCGGGCGGTTCAGTAATTCCCCTTCCACTGTGCTATCCTGGGCGTGCACCCCTTTCACCTCGTGTGAAGAAGACACTCCAAAGTAATTTCCAACCACGTCGTCTGAACTAAAATTATAATCATTAAAATTGCATGACATGTTGAAGTAGGACGTAAAATGGATTCGCCCCGTTATAATGTCATTGTAATGCATCTCCTCATTGTTGCACAAATTTGCCTGATCATGTGCAGGTGAAAAGTACAAAGTTTGTTGGTCTATTTCATCCACATCGGAATCGTATTCATCACTTGAGTTATTCTCATCGGAGAGGTATAAAACGCACGATTGGGGTGGTCCTTTTTCTTCCTCTTCCTCTTCCTCTTCCTCCTCCTCCTCCTCCTCCTCCTCCTCCTCTTGCTCTTGCATTTGTAAGTGAAGAGTTCCGTATGGGTATGGATTCTTTGTGTAGACACTGTGATTGTACATTCGGCTTTTTTTTCCTTCCTTGGCAAGTGCTTCTTCCCCCCAGTGGGTCTCTTGCATGAACTCTGCACCTCCCCCCTTGTTCCTACCGCGCCGCTGGGAAAAAATTCTCCTTTTATTCTTTTGTAGAATGCGTGAAATAAGACCCCCAAAGCAGATGACCACATTCTCTTTAAAATTTGGGGTGGCAAATAAACATAACAAATTCAAGTCGGAGCAAAATTTAAAAATGAGTTTTAATTCACTGAGAGGAAGTGCCAAGCTGTGATCCTCAAACTTTTTGTTTTTGAAGAAGTATTTGGTTTTACTGGACGGGATGGATATTTTTTTATTGTTATAAAAGAAGTGCTCTCTTTTTATTTTTTCTTTGTTTAGACTAAAGTCGGAGGTTTCTATAGCACTCAAGACAATGGCGTCATCTGTGTTGTTCAGAAAAACATTTCTTTCATTGGCTAGGTCCTTCAGGTTGATCAAAAAGAGAGTTGGTTCTACTTGTATAATGGATTCATTTTTATACACATAACTTTTTATTGGGTTGCAAAAGGGCCTCAATTTGAGCACCGCGCTACAGTGCGTATTGCGCTTTTTAAACTTCAGGGCTACCTCCAGGGTGCCGTTCTTCTTGTTGAATTTGAGAATCAGTTTGGACAGCTCCGTGGCGACGCAAGAGCGGTTGGCGCTGCTACCCCCATCATCGCCGCTCTCACCATCATCGCTGCTGCCGCCATCATCGCTGGCATGTTTCCTCCCACAGTGGACAGTTCCCCCTGCAGATGCCGTCGCCAACCTTCCCTGCTGACCCCTTTCGTAGTGCCCCCCGTGGGAACTCCCATGACTCCTCAACAGTTTCGTTATTTGGTAGCTAAACAGACAGTGGTACAAGTCTTTCGAGCTGAGGGAGCCACTGGCGCTCTTCTCATCACAGTCCACATTGCCCAGGGAGAAAAACTTTTTGTCCACGTGAATTATCAACTCGTTTGTTAAGTTGTTGGACCCGATAAGCTCTAGCTTGCTGCGCGTGAGTCGGAGGTGCAGATGTTCGCTCACCGATGTGAAGAGCTTCAGTATCCGTTCGAATACTTCGATGTAGGGCCTCTTGATTACCACTTCCATGGGAAGAGGAGAGGTTCCAGGTTGTGCAACGGGGGGTAGGAGGAAAAAAAGTGATGAAGCGGGTTTGGAAGTGTTCACCCTGACAGGACACTGATGGCACCTGTTTGACCGATCTGACTTCTTCTCATCGAAGTCGCCACGTTCTTCTCTCCACCGTGTTGAATCTACACTTGGAAAAATTCAAAACCGCGGGAAAAAAACAGCTTTACGCTGGTGCAACGTTCTTTTACACAACATGCAACACACGCATGTATGAATAACACACCTTTGCACAGTAGCGCGTACCGCTTGTCAAAACGGTGAAACTGTTGCCTCATTCAAATAGAAGCAATTGAAATGCAGTGTTGGTTTTTCCCGCAAGTGGATTTTCCTAGCCGAGTTGACTTATTTTCCGCCCCTCGGAGCGCACGGGAAGAGCAATAACAGTATGTAGCCATTTTGAAATTGTGCACTCATAGGGTGATTAATTTTTTTTTTTTTTTTTTTTTTCCAAAAAAGTTATGAACAGGTCAGGCAAAATATCAAAAAAGGAGAACAAGAAGAAGAAGAAAAAAAAAAAGCTAGCCAAAATGAAACATGTTGTGGGTAAAACGACAATATGGTGAGACTACCCCCACGGCTGAAACACAGTTGGCGCAACGGTTTTATACATTCTACAGGGGGGACACCCTGGAAGCAGCGGCTCTACAGTAGCAGTAGTAGTATTAGCAGCGGCGGTGTGGCACATTGCGAGGACGAGGGCGAGGGGGAGTTGCACAAATATGTATGCGTCGTGCCGTACAAGAACGACAACGTCCTGTCGCTGGAGAAAACGTATGACGCGAAATATCCCCACGTGGTTAGCGAAAACAGCATTGAAGTGGAGTCCAATTTGAAATATATTTACAAGCTGCTACTAACCAGTCGAACAGTGGAACAAATCCGGTTGCTCTTACACAACTCGTACTGTGCATACGAGAATAATTTCATAAACGATGTGAGGAACATTAACTGGTCTGCGTACATCCCTTTCAGCAGTGTCTTCACGGAGCCACAAATAAATGTGAAGACCATAAAGTCAAGGCTGTTTCACACCTGCATGATCAAAAACATTATCCTGAACGTGATTAAAAAGCAGCAACAAGTGTATATAGAAAAAAATGGAGATGACAATATTCTTTTGAAGAAAAAAAAACTGGCTCCGTCCTCTCTGCAGCCGCTAAAAATACATGTCCTGTTCCGTTATAACGAATTAAAAATTAGTGTAAACATAAGTAATGACTTAAACAAACGTTTATACATTGCACACAAAAGTGAGACCTCCTTAAAAAGGTGCAACGTTCTTTTACACAACATGCAACACACGCATGTATGAATAACACACCTTTGCACAGTAGCGCGTACCGCTTGTCAAAACGGTGAAACTGTTGCCTCATTCAAATAGAAGCAATTGAAATGCAGTGGTGGGTTTTTCCCGCAAGTGGATTTTCCTAGCCGAGTTGACTTATTTTCCGCCCCTCGGAGCGCACGGGAAGAGCAATAACAGTATGTAGCCATTTTGAAATTGTGCACTCATAGGGTGATTAATTTTTTTTTTTTTTTTTTTTTCCAAAAAAGTTATGAACAGGTCAGGCAAAATATCAAAAAAGGAGAACAAGAAGAAGAAGAAAAAAAAAAAGCTAGCCAAAATGAAACATGTTGTGGGTAAAACGACAATATGGTGAGACTACCCCCACGGCTGAAACACAGTTGGCGCAACGGTTTTATACATTCTACAGGGGGGACACCCTGGAAGCAGCGGCTCTACAGTAGCAGTAGTAGTATTAGCAGCGGCGGTGTGGCACATTGCGAGGACGAGGGCGAGGGGGAGTTGCACAAATATGTATGCGTCGTGCCGTACAAGAACGACAACGTCCTGTCGCTGGAGAAAACGTATGACGCGAAATATCCCCACGTGGTTAGCGAAAACAGCATTGAAGTGGAGTCCAATTTGAAATATATTTACAAGCTGCTACTAACCAGTCGAACAGTGGAACAAATCCGGTTGCTCTTACACAACTCGTACTGTGCATACGAGAATAATTTCATAAACGATGTGAGGAACATTAACTGGTCTGCGTACATCCCTTTCAGCAGTGTCTTCACGGAGCCACAAATAAATGTGAAGACCATAAAGTCAAGGCTGTTTCACACCTGCATGATCAAAAACATTATCCTGAACGTGATTAAAAAGCAGCAACAAGTGTATATAGAAAAAAATGGAGATGACAATATTCTTTTGAAGAAAAAAAAACTGGCTCCGTCCTCTCTGCAGCCGCTAAAAATACATGTCCTGTTCCGTTATAACGAATTAAAAATTAGTGTAAACATAAGTAATGACTTAAACAAACGTTTATACATTGCACACAAAAGTGAGACCTCCTTAAAAAGCACAATCATAGCTTCCGCATTGTTCAAAATTAACATATTTAATTACACCAATGGGGGAAGAGACTTATATTTTGTGGATCCCTTCTGTAATGATGGAAGCATTCTGTTGGAAGCATTTTCCATTTTAATGACTGCCCCTTGTGGCTCCCCCAGTATTAACTACCCCATTGTGTCATTCCCTATGCATTCCCCTTCTACGTTTTTCGAAGTTTTAAATGAAGTAAATATGACTCCAGGGAAATTCACCGACCGAGTGTTCCTCCTTGGGCTTGACGATAGTAAGGATCACATAAGACTAGCTAATGCAAATTTGAAGAGACTCTTTCTAACCACACCACGTTGTGTTAATGAGGATGATGAGGATGATGTGCAGGTGGGGGGAAGCATTTCTTTGTCCAGAGAAGGGGTGGACAAATCGGTTCGAAGTGGGAAGGGGGTAGTAGGGAAAAGTGGTGGTGGAGGAGGACAGTCTCCTACAATAAGCGATTCTGCTGCCTCCCATTTCAGCGCGCTGTGCACACATGAACTGAACACGTTGTTCTCCAGCGATAATCCCGTCATGTCGAGGAGGATAAAATTTATGTGCATGGACTTCCTGAAGCTAAGCAGTGTCAACGAAAACTGTGTTATAATTACAAGTATAATAAACGTGGACGAAAAAAAAAAAAAAAAATTGGAGAAAATTCTTCTGCGCTCGCAGATTTTAAATGCCTTCGTGTTTGCCCCGGAGAGTTATAAAGAAAGGACAAGGCTCAAGTTTAAGTTAATTTCTCGATTTGTGTCAGATGGGCAGAACATCATTTTTGTTCAGCTCTTTGGGCAGACTCGCCGCGGGGTGCACGACGAGATGTGGGACGGTTGAGGCGTCATGCAGGGGTGGTCCCCGTGTGCAGATGCGTCCCACACTGTGCAAACATTTAAAGAGCGCGAAGAAAAAGGGGGGGAACAAAAAAGGGAGTTAAATGGAGATTATTATTATCATTATCATTGTGATTATCCATTAGGATCGAGATAAGGACCAGGTTTAGTCTGATGGAGAACCCCGAGACCACCTAATGGATGACCCTCAAAATTTCGTAGACGATGTTTTTCAAATTTTCGTCGCAGAATGTCTGGCTGGTGCAGTGGGCTTTGATGTCCAGCAGTTTTTTTTTGTAAAAATTGAACATGCCGTTGAGCTCCATTTTTCTTTGATCCTCTGCGGTAGGGGGGTGGACAGGGAACACACACAGAGGGGAGTTAGGCGAGGGTGGGGAGAAGAACTAGCGAGCCATTCGCAAGGCATCCCCATGTAAGAAGTTATCTTTTTTTTTTTTTTTTTTTTTTTCCCGTTTTACACACCAAGGAGTAATTTGAGATCCAGGTACTCCGTGCGGAGGATGGCAAGTTCCTTTCGCATTTCCTGCGGTGTGTTGCGAGGAAGGGATGGTGAAGCCATTTGTCCGTTTTGTATGTGTCGGAGGTGGTGAGGGCATGCAAACAGGCTGGACACCACGCGGAAAGTATTACCTCCGATTGCTTCAGAGACTCGTTGAAATTCGTCTTGTATTCATTTTTAAAGTTTTGGCAGTACATGTAATAGTCGTTTAGCTGTTGGGGGGGGGGGGGCCGCGCCGAGGAGTAGGTGAACACATGGACAGATTAGCAACTATACACGGTGCTCTCTTGTGTTAGGTGCACGGATTAAGGATTGGACGAGCCAGCCCCCCAAAGGAGGCACAAACCACAGGTAGTACCTCCTTCTCTTTGCTCTCAGCCTCGTCTCTTATGTACTGCAGCGTGTGGGCCTCCTCGTCCCTGTACATTTGCTCTTGTCGTTTGAAGGAGGCCTCGGCATTGCTGAAATGGAGGAGCGGTAGAACAGTGCGAAAATTAAGAAAAAAAAAAAAAAAAAAAAAAAAAAAATCACCTGAACAGGTCAGAACCTTTTTTTTTTTTTGTTTACAATGCACACATAGCCTTTTTGCGCGCACATGTGCTGGTCTTTTCTTTCCATTTGTTCCTCACCCAACCTCTTTATTTCCTCCTTAGTTAAGCTGCCCTTTGTAGGTCTTTTCTTCGTTTTCTTCTTCCTCACCACGGTGCCCCTCTTCTTGCTCTTCATGAGGCCCAAAATCATCTCATTCATGTCACTCTCTTTAAGTGTGTGAGCGTTCATGATTGAGCAGGGGAAATTTAAAAGGGGCAAGCAAAAGAGGATATCAAAATGTGGTGTGCAAAATAAAACACACACAGTGGTACAAGTAATTACAGGACCAGACCACCTTGTAGGGGATTTTTAATTCGGGAAACAATTCAGTAATATATTGACAGACAAGGGAGGGACAAAAAAAAAAAAAAAATAATAAAAATAACTGAGGTTGAAATGCATCCTTTTTATTTCTTTCTTTAAGTGGAAACTTGACAATTGTTATTAAAAACGCGGGGCGTCTTTTAACCTCCATCCCATATGCGTTGTTTAAGTATGCCCACTGTACGTACACGTAAAGAGTGGGAAACGGTGGTTCGGAACCTCCACAAGAAAAGTGGACGCCGATGCTCTTTTTCGAGTGACCATTTGAGAAGGCGTCATTTTGGAGTGACAATTTTTCTTTTCTTTTTTTACATACTTCCAACCACTCCTTCATAGCGGTAATACATTTCTCGTGGGAGGGGGGGAAGCTTACCCACACAGCAAGCGCCCCAACGCAGTAGCAGCACGGAGGTGGACACATCCTCACAAGTAACGATGAGGTGAAATAATGAAGAGGAAACCTTTCCTTACCAACCACACGGTGACGCTCAAAAAAGGAGGTGACTGAATGGATGGTCATTTGGGCGGAGTGGCCCAACTGGACTTTTTTTTTTTTTTTGGTGTGCTCCCTACAGTATGCTTGGCTTTTGCTTTCTCCGGCGGTGAGCGATTATTTCCCTCTTTGCAGTCACTGACTCTTCCCCACACTACGCTGTGCGAAAGATGTATTTACAAAAAAAAAAAAAATAATAAATAAATGGCTAATTGAGTGAGGGTGCGGAATCCACGGTCAGCTGAATTTTCCGTCGCAGGGGAAAAAAAAAAAAAAAAAAAAGAGGTTGGAATTGAAGAGGAATGAGTGCTCCCCCATATATGGGGGCGTGGGGAAGGAGCGATAAAAAAAAGGAAGAAAGGGTAAAAAGGCTTTTGGCACGCCTAGCGGATAAGCGCTATATAATATGGTATATTTTATGTAGGGGCAACGGTGGGGTATTTGTGGCACTGCACGGAGAAAGCAGCGCAAAGGGTTGAACGCTAACCTTTGAACAATGGGAGGCAGTGCGGGAGAGCCATGAAAGCACTACCCCGCAAAGCATTCTCCTCCAACCCGTGGAGCCATCATCGACCCTTCCCGGAGTCAGTAGGGCACAGGGATTATAATTAACCATTCGTTTATTGCATACACTGCGCACGCAGTTTTGTGAAAATTCGAGCCAGATGGCACTAGAGTTTTTTTTTTTTTTTTTTTCACTTTATCGTTATAGCATTGTAGCTGTGATAGCGTAGCTCTCTTTTTTCCTATTCTTCACATGACTTCGCTTTGCTTCATTTTTTTTTTTTTTTTTTTTTTTGTTTTTGTTTTCCTTTCAAGCCCTGGCCACGAAATAGCCGTAAACGTGTACTCAACATTTGTTAGGGAGAAAAGGGAGCAACCCCATGTTCCTTGCCTTCTCCTGTGCCTGCCCCTTTTTTTCCTTTTATAACTTTACTAATCATTTTTTGACGCACCTACTAAGGGGCGTCCAGTGAGTGCACCTACCCATACCGCGATAGGTATGCCTTTTTGTGGAGAGTTCTCCGCTGAATTGTTTACTCCAGTCAGGCATATGTGTTGCTGTCCCTAACTCTTGGCAGAGCGTCCCTAGTTATTTGTGCCACAGTTGAAGCGCTTCACGTTGCATAATTTAAGTGAACCGCTTGGGTATAGCCTCCTGCATGCATACGGCGGTAAAGGAGGATACGCGAAACGTTGCTCTCTCTCCCTCTCCTACGTCGGAAGTGAATGTCGAGGGATGCACGTCCTGTTAGCGCAAAGGCAACGGAGGTGAAACTGTGTAGGAGGTGGGCGTAGTTCCAAGCGGCGTGGAAGGTATATACACTATTCCCTTCCGCAGAGTAGTTAAGGGCAACACGCTGAGCGTCTAACACGCTTTTACATATAAAGAGACCAGGATAGTTCTGCCAAGCACGTACACACAGCTGCTCAGGTATATTTGTACACCCCCCTCTGCATACCCGTGTGAGTCACTTGAAGAGTCGCGAAGATGAATGCGAGGAACAACATATTTCAGATCCTCCGACAGGAGGATAAGATAAAGAGGAAGTCCAAGCAGCTGAAGGAGAGCCAGCAGAAGAAGGAGAATGAAAAGAAGGAAAGTGAGAAGAAGGACGCCAGCAGCTTTTCCTTTGATGTGAGTGCGATGAGTGTGTGTTTTTGTTACCTATTTGTGTGTGCATTTTTTCGTGCATTTTTTTGTACATATTTTTTCGTGCATATTTTTTCCTGACAACACTTTTGACCCCTTTTGTTCCTCCCCAGATCAGCAAGTACTCCTCCTGGGCCGACATGGTGGACGAGTACGACGAGTTCTTCTACGAGGTGGAGAAGCTGAATGACCAGGAGAAGAACGAAACAAATAATAACAAGGAAAAGAAAAAAAAAAAAACAAAAAAAAAAAAAAAAAAAGAGGACGAATACAGTGATGATAGTAGTGAGGAAGACAAGGAGGACACCGATCAACCCGTACCAACACACATAACGGAAAAGGAAATAAAAAATAACAAAACGTCGAGCACCCCTAATGCAAAGAAAAAGCAAAATGGAAATGCTGCTAATGGGATTAATAACGTAACTAAACAAAAACAAATGGAGAAAAAAAAAAA
>NW_012192723.1:0-21787 GCF_000956335.1 Plasmodium fragile | reverse complement strand
GTCTTTTCTCGTCCGCAAAAATATTTGTGAATTATCTTCTTCCTCCCAGCCGTTATATTCCTATGGGACGCTTTACCGTGCGCGCAGAACAAAATTGGACATGAAGGGAAATATTAAAAAAAAAAAATAATAAAATAAAATAAACGGCGAAAGCGAATGGACAGTCATAATAGAATGTGGAGGACATGAGTATACGTAGGAAGGTACATAAGCTTACATATATGTGCAGAAAAAATTATGCTGGTCCTGCCGCTTACCAAAATTTACGTCTTTGTTTCGACAAAAATGACGTTAACGCGGTTGATTTGGGCAGCAGCACATATTTGTGCCTTCCAAAAAAGATTTTCCCCTTTGTTTTTAAATTTCGAGGGTTTTTTTTTTTTTTTTGCCCAATTAAGCATTTTTTTTTTTTTTTATATGGCACTTTCTTAATTGGTTTTCCTCTGCTATATTCTTTCTCTGTCCTTTAGCCCACAGTTCAGAGGTATGGTGGGACACACGACAAGGCACACCCTCTATGGGGCTGTTAATATTTTTGGAAATAATAATGAGCCACAGTGAAGTAGCGATAAACCTTTTTTAATATTACAAGAGAGTTGCCCTTACAGGTACGTAGGCAGCTATTATTAACCTCCCTTTGGATTGTTCTACTTACTTTGTTTTGGGGGGCCTTCCACTTGTGGACGTGTGTCAAAGGATAACAGGGGGAGGGTTACCAAAACGATGGTTGCAACGATATGTCATTTGGGCGATAAATGGAATGGCCAATTGTGGGGATGGAAACGAAGTGGCACAATTTTAGGTACCTTTTTTGGGGGGGTCTAAAACGTGGTAGCGTCTTTTTTCTTACATTGTGCTTGCTTCACAAAATGCACAATATTTAAGCGTATACACTTTTGTACATGGATAGAACAGGGGGTTTCAGGGGAAGGGGCCAGCAAGAGACCGAATTAAATTCGGGGTGATAAAACAGTTTTATAATTATTTTTAAAGATTACTAGTAAGGCAGTTGATAGGTATTCGCCTTGTGGACATAGACATTTGTGCATTGCTTTGGAAGAGCCTCTGGGGCATGAAGCGGGAGACATCTTATATAAGCTAAACATTTGTTTTGCTATTTTTACTTAAAGTGGGGGTTTTGTGACCCCTCCCCGGATGAGTTCACATGATGGAAGTGCGCTACGTGATGGGCTCATTCTCATCTATGCTCCCTTAGACAGTTAGTACAACCTTTTAAAATATTTCCACCCACATGTTTTATTTGTGAGCGTTTCCATCTCAGCGTTGCTTCTTTTTATTTGATGATTTTATGGCTACACGGCTCCACAGGGGAACCTGTCAATAGCGCTCCTGTCAGGGAAGCGTCCTCATATACCATATTTCTGCTCTCGTAACGATGACTTTGGGGGACATAAGAAAAAAGAACATTTTATTACTCCTCCCTCGTACATGCCATTAATTTCGACTTGCACGTGTGGCGGAGCGGGCACCACATGGGTAGTTGTGTCAATTTTTTCATTTCAAAATGGGTTAAAAATAATTTTCCTCTTTGTAGTGGTAAGTTAACAGAATAGCCTCTGTCATGTTTATAAAAACGGCACCACGATAAGGGGAGAAAAAAAAAAAAGGGCGTACTAAAAATGAAGCACCCCACAAAATTATATGCCCATATGAGCGCATAATCAAATTGAAAAAAATTGTAACGAAAAACTCTACCCTGGCAGTTGCATATACAAAAAAAAAAAAAAGCAATTGTATGCAAAAAACAAAAAAAAAAAAAAATTTTGCAAAGTTTGGAAGAACTATGTTTGTTGCTGTTTTCCCCTTTTTTTGCCTCCAAAAATATTTGAGGCAGTTTTTCCCGCGACGTAATTAAGCGGTTCAACGATTGAGCGGCGTTGCGCAAAAATTATGGCATCATAAATAAGCACTGCTTACACTAGCATATAAATATATGTAGGTGTGAACAACGTGAGGGACGAAGTGAGGCGCTTCACTCAATTGGTCATTTGTTGAACATTTGAGAAAATCTATTTTGTATTATTTGGAAGAGGTAAAGGGAAAGTGCTGCGCGGTCCTTCTCCCCGCTTACCTTTGGCACAGCATAAGATAGGATAACGTAGCAGAGAACAAGCCACCTCTTTTTGTTTTTCCCGGCGCGCGACAAGTAATACGCGTGAACAGTGCATGTAGAAATGGGACCATTCGTGTGGGGAGATACTGCATGTCCGTGGCGCAGCTCAGTCTGTCCTTCTCTGTGTAGCGATTTTGTGTCCCATCTCATTTGGCGATGCGGTATAAACTGCGGTATAACTGCGGTGTATTGGTTTTGGTGTCTCCACTTTGATGTTCCACCTTGATGCCCCATTTTGCTTGCCCCCTTTGCAGTGGACGCTTTCAACGAAAACTACCTGAACGATGAGGACGACTTCATGGGAGACGAGTTCGGACAAGGAGTGGACAGCGATGATGGCGACAACTACGAGAATGACATAGACATTATAACCGAAAATCAAATGAAGAAAGAAAAGTCCGATTACGAACATTCGGATACGAATGAAGATAACATCAGGATAACAAGCCCCTATTTAACCAAGTATGAAAAGGCCAGAATTATAGGCACTAGAGCTTTACAAATAAGTTTAAATGCCCCCCTGACCATACCCATAGAGACACAAGGAGGAGAGGTATCTAATGGGAAAAATGAATATGATAATTACCTTAACAATGACCCCTTGGTGATTGCAGAAAAGGAGTTACATAACAAATCAATTCCATTCATTCTGAGGAGGTACTTACCTAATGGTAGTTATGAGGATTGGAAATTGGACGAGCTGATAATTGACTAATCCTGATTGGGTTAGGTGAAACGGCATTTCGCCCATTAGGCTAGACATTCCCGAATTGATGTTAATATCGCCAGGCCAGTCTTTTTTGGCCGTAAACATGTTTTTGTACGTTGCTCTGTTTCATTTTATAATTTATTTATTTTTTTTAATGTTTCATTGTGCCTTGGGATGGGGGAGCGGTTCTACAAAGTCCAACTCGTCCATTTGTGCCTACAGCACAATATTTTAATTAGTCAAAACACGGCCACGATATTCCTTTTTGCTTGAGGGAATGCGGAAAAGTGTTTTTCCTTTTTTATCTTACTGGAGTAATTACTGCTTCGGCTTTTTTCCACATTAAAATCATTTGAATTGTTTTTTTTTTTTCCTTCAAGTCACCGTTTCACTTGAAGTGGTGTAAGCCGGCAAGAAGAACTACCCCCATGTCGGTGCATACTTAAAATGCCTACGCCGGTAGGACAAAAGAAAAAAAAAAAAACAAAAAAAAAAAAACTTAAAGTATGATATTAATGACCACAGGGTTGTGTAATATCTGTACAAAATTTTTATAACTGTGTTACTCTTACAAAATAAAAGTAGTCTGTATAATCTAGGTTTTTTGAAGCGACACGGGTGCGCAACATCGCACGCGTACATGACTTGGAGAAACATCCAATTGGAACAAAAAAGGCAAGAAAAAAGGAAAAATAAAAAGAAACGTAAAAAGAAACATAAACAGAAAGATTGTTATGTAATGCCCTCGGGAAGGACAAAGAATTATTCACAAAGCTGGGTAGGAAAAAAAAAAAAAAGAAAAGGGAACATCGCACCACATGCGATTGCCGCTTTACACATGGGTAATTAAAAACAATGGTGCATGGTACAAAGATATTTCCACTTTGTCGTTAAGACGAGTGGCACACAGCGATGTGTGTGTTTTTAAAAACTAAAAAGCGGGTTTCAAAACACAAAAAAAAAAAGAAGAGAGTGTGGGAGGAAAAAGACGCAGTTCAGGAGGGCGACGCGGCAGACAAATCAAACAAGCTAATTATTTAAAAGGGGTGACTTTCTTGACACGTCTCCTTCACAGACTCAACTGCTGTCACTCACATCCATGTACTTTTCGTAGTAAGTAAGGCTGTTGATCTTCCAGTACTGAAAGGAATTGTACTAAAGGCAGGGGAAAAAAAAAAAAAAAAAAAAAAAGACAGCAATGAGATAATATGTTTTGCACAACGTGAGCGGGAGTGGTTTTTTCGTGGAGCCCCGCTGCCTCACATTAGTAAAAAAAAAACTCCTTTCGAAGTGAGCCACGCGCGGGAAAGAACATAATGAAGAGATAACATAGGAAATGGAAACATAGAAAATGGCAAAAAAAAAAAAAGAACTCCCCTTGCACAAACCCCCAAAATTGGATGGTCAAAAAGGAACAGCACAAAATTCTACCCATCCGAAATGCACACATTTATGCAACAACTTAAAGTGGAAAAAAAAAAATAAAATAAAACAAAAAGAAACTTCTCAAATTTATTTGAAAGGACAAAAGTTCAAATTTAATTCAGTTCTCGAATTGGCATGGTGACATTATGGCAAATTTGGATGGTGAAAATTTAGTACACTTGTGGGAAGGGGAAAAAAGCTACATGAAAATCACTTGAGCAATGTGTGCACTGTGTGTGTGTGTGCAAAGCGTGTGGCTAATACTGGGGAGAACGTATACAACGTGAAAAGGCTGGGGAGGCTTGTGACCATCCGCACTCGATGTGAGTGCACGCTAGCTGGAATGTAATCCGCACAACACAGAAAAAAAATCACATAATCACGTTTAAAGCGCCTGGGTAATTGACAAATGGGTATGTATCACAATTTAGTTAAGCTAAATATTTTATCATTTTGAATTTTTACTTGGTCGTCATCTTCTCTCTTTATGTCATTTTTGATGCATGGGAACATGTGCTCCGTTATTTCGCTCATGGTTTCATATCTGCAGGTGTGAGGAGAGGGGGAGTTGCAAAAACGTGAAGTGGTGGCGCGACGATTCTTTGAGAACAGGGGAAGTAGAGCATCATTCGGCAGTTGTGCCGCTTGGGGCCCTCCCATTTAGCGCCTCCGGTAGACATTACGTTTTGGCGTAGGTCGAGTTGACGTGGTGCACGATGCCTCGGTTATCTATGATGAACACTTTGGCCTCCGGGACGCCCACAGATATGTACGCTCGATGGTCCTTCGTAGGGGGGGAGAAAAAAAAAATGAAGGGGGAGAATATCAGAGTGAGTGGAGTTAACCATCGGGAAGGATTATCAAACTGATGCACTTTGCCTAACGTTGCAAATAAGGACATACATACAAACATATGCATGTGCGCGACGACTCGTTTTTTTTTTGGGGGGGCTCATTCTTACACTTTCGGTGTTCCCAAAGGCAGCATAAAAGGGGTTATGATTCAGGGGAAACAAATTTCGTATATCTCTCAACGCAGCGATTTTAAAAATGTACGGTTTTTTATCAATAACTTCTCTTTTGAAGGAGGGGAAGAGTCTATCTGGACTTAAAATTAAAGGTCCGTCGGGGAGTTTATTATTGTCATTTCTTTTGAATCTGAATAGGTATTCCCTTGTGGAGTCCGCCTGACCGATAGCCCTAGCAGTAAGGTACAAAATGTGGTACCCATTATTATTAATTTTGTTAAATAATTGAGAAACTCCAACATGAGACCAATCTTTGCCAACGATAGGCATTATATGTCCTAGAACATTCGACCTAGTAATAGTTCCATCCACATCTGAGATAACAATTTTGGCATTTTTCTTCCATAGGTATATGGTGCCATTAATACTTTTGGTTCCTTGCAAGGAGGAGGTAACTAAGAAGGTTATGGTGTTTGCTCCTTCCTTTAAATTCAATGATTTTAGTTGCTCTGATGTCGGTCTCAATGACTTTCGGTACCTTATTTTTATTCTTTCTTCTCCATGTCTGGTGCTTCTCCTGCTGAGTTCACTTGGATTATGTAACGAGTGTTGTATACTTCTCCTGGCATTTTGTTCTCTGAGAGATATAATTTCGCCTTCCTCATGATTATTTGCATTACTGTTACTGATGTGATTATTATTGTTACTGCTCCTGGTGGTGGTAGCAGCTGCGACGGGTGATGTCTTGATGGTACTTTTTTTCGCTTCCTTCTTTTTATCTTCAATTTGACTCGATGCTTTGATATCTTTTGCCGTATTCTTCGTATTGATCGTGTTATCATATTCTGCACTGGATACTCCGAACCAGTTTCTCCATCCCTTATCTTTTATTTCGACCAAGGTTAGAGATGAGTTTAGTAATTTCTCAACAGCCAAAATGGACAGAGGTTGATTGAACACGACCCAGGAGGCTAGAAGGGGTAGGGCAACCCTTGAGGGATAGTAAGGGTCCTTTTTATCAAATCGAAAAACAAGAGATGGATGGTACCACAAGTTAGAGTTCTTGTCTATCTGCTCATATGTAACTATATTCGCTTCAAAAATATTTTTGTTGTGAATTTCAATGCTGTAATCATTCTGTTCGTTATCTGCATTTTGGTTTAGTAGTAAATGTCCACACAAGCTACACTCAATTCTGTTTTGAATGTCGTCGTCAAAGGTGCTCTCCGGTTCGTCCTTCGAGTAGCTTACTTGGTTATCATCGTCGTTCGAATTCATCTCTGCGTCTGCGTCTTCGTCGGAGGAGTGATGATCATGGTGTGGCTTAAACTGCCCTCTTGATTTTGCTCTTTCCTTGTGGTGTTCCTCCTCCTTGTTCCACTTTTCTGAGCCTCGTTTGTGTTCTTTGTCTACTCCTCTGCCTATATTTCTGTCTGCCTCCGTCTCGGCTCCCGTCCGAGCCCCACTTCTTTCTGCCCTTTCCCTAGCCCGCTCCCTCGCTTTATGCTTCAACTTCTCTATCATCCGTTGCTTCCCCCTTTCAAGTTCCTTCTCGTTGACTCCATCTCCCAAGGAGTGCTCGTCTTCCCTCGGTTCCGCCTTTTCCTTATCTTCCTGTTTCGATTCCGCCTCTGATTTCTTTAATGCCAATTTGGTGGGATCCCTATTCGCGTCACTCCCTCGTTGGCTTCCGCGTTGACTATTTCGTTGACTTCCTCGATGACTTTCTCGCTGGCTTCTTCGTTGGCTTCCCCTTTCGCTGTGCCTCTTAACATCCGCGACGTTTCCCCTACTGGGGAGTCCTTTACTATCGCTTGCCCTCCTCTTCTCAACATGCTCAGGGTTTCCCCAATTTTTGCCATTGGCATTGTTAGCACTGCTACTGTGGTTGGGGCCACCCTGATGGAGGGTGTTGGACGCCTTCGCAGCCGCTTTTGTGGAATTCCTTCCCCTGGAGTACCTCTTGGGACCCTGCATGGAGTCATCCGCATCATTTTTGTTGCTGAGTTTTCTGGGGACTTCCTTATTCACATGCTCTAAGTGGCTATCCCTATATCTTTTTATATGCTTCGTTTTGCTGCCACGAGGGAAGCTTTTTATTTCTCTCTCATTGTTCAGGCACTTTCTAACATTAGATTCACTCAAGTTTCTTCTGCGTACACAAGTGAGGTGTTCCCTCGATGAGGAATGATCATAGACTGATTCGCTTTTATTATAAAATTTTTTTCGTTTGTCCTTTTTTTCATTTTTATTGTTGGAAGATATGGCTGTACAGTTATCTGAGGCGTAATCCTGATTTTTCAAATGGGGTAGTCTTCCCCATGACCAGGACCATTCAGAATTGGCATTTGGATCATCGCCATCCATTTTTCGTTTATAACCATGATCATCGTAGTCTTCACCTAGTACGTTGCGGTGCATGTGGGGGCTTTTGTTTTTTCTTTTCTTCTTCAGGCTGTCTCTTTGGGCAGAGGCACGTTTATGGTGGTTGTGATCAAGTCCATCGCGTCCAAAGTGCCGATCGTGCTGATCCCGCGTGATGGGCCCCCCCCCTCCCTTGGCTTGGCTATTGCTCTGCTTCCTCCCCTGCCCTTGATCCATTCTGTAGTGCCTATCCACCGACTTGCGCCTATCCATGGCAATGTTTCGAAGGAAAGACGTATCCGAATCGTCATCGCTCTTGAAATTGTTTAGCGAATCGTTAATACTGCAGCTGTCAATATGATCAGCTAAATATAAATCATTATAGTCATGACGAGGCGATGACAGGGGGGACGTTTCTAATTCTTCCTCGACATCATCATATGTCTTCTCAACAAAGTAAGCTTCCCCTGCGCTACCTAATTTCATATGTAGATTTGTGCTCTTTCCATTGACCAAAATGCTTACTATCTTTTCCTTTGACCTTAACAATTTTGTTTTTCCAAATCTCACATGGAACGGGGTCGACTTGTACGTGACGCTTATTTTTTTTTCCCCTTTGACCTTGCTCTCAATTTCAGACTCTACGCAAATGATATCGATGCACCCGCTGAGGGTAGCTTGGTTAAAGTCCAGCGCGTTGGACACGCTGCTTACTATTTTTCCCCACCTGCGACGAGGGTTGTAAAGTGGACGGGTTACGATGAGGGGTGTGGACAGAAGGGTTAGTTCGCCGTGTGATGCATAGGGGGGGCGTTGTCACCCCCACGGTCATATGCACACAACACTCTTTATCTATATGACTTCTAATCTTTTTTTTTTTTTTTCTTGCGAATGGGACGGGGGAGGCTCTTACTGGGCGTGCCATTTTATGTACACCCAGAGCCCACCTTGCTTTCGTTTGACCATTTACATGATCGTGATTTTCTTACATGGTTTTCTCTAGCGCAGGTTACACATAATAGGCGATCAAGGCGGAGTGGTCAGGGAGCAAATGCACAGCCTTACGAGTGGCGGAATCGCAACTGGAGCTACGCACATAGGTAAAGTGGCACATATGAAGATATATATACAAGTCCGCCTTAGCACCTATAGGGTTGCTTACATATATATACATATACACACAGTTGCGTTAGTATATATGTGTGACCCATCACTTGACTTGTGCTTTCTACCTGTTCCTATAATTTGTTCGAACTTGCTGGGACCGGGTCAGGCGACTTCCATTGTTCGACAAGGGTGCTTGTCGGTAGAGGAGGGGGATGTACGGGTGGAAGTTGTGAACACAGAAGGGGTCTCGCGAATGGAGTAAGAGAACAAGGCAGGCAAGCAAGCAAAAACGAATAGGCCAAGCTACCCGTTACAGGGAAACTCGAAGAGTTATACACCCAATAGCAGAAGGGAAAATAATATGTGACTGCAAAAAAAAAAAAAAAAAGGTTACACAAAAAAATGGGAACAAAAATGGAAAAAACGTTACGACGTTAGGAAGGTGTGAATTTGAGAATTTACCAAGTTGGCAAGTTACGAAATTACGAAGGTAAAAATATACATATCTTAAAAAAGCAAAAAGAGATTTAACCAAACGCGTGTGAAATTGAAAATAAAAAGAAATAAATAATAATGTGTAAAAAATTGCACAATAATGCAATACAAAAAAAGATGAGGGTGAAGAGTAAGAGCAGTTATAATGCAGGTGAGAGAAAAATGTTTAGCTAATTATTCGTACAGATTTTCCTAGAAATTTTAGAAATGGGAAAATAAAAGACTATACACTTTTGCGCGTTCGTCAAAGTTGGGGTCAACGAACGCGCGGAGTGAGGGCAAAAAAAAAAAAAAAAAAAAAAAAAAAAAAAAAAAAAAAAGGGGGACGCAATGAGGAGAAGCGCAAAGCGGGGCGAAGGGGCAAAAAGGTTCGCAAAAATGGTATGAGTAGATATTACAGACCCACAAAGTGATCGGAAAATGGGCGCAAAAATGAAAAAAACAAAAATTCAAAGTCTACAAAAAATGGTGGGGTACCCTGAAAAAGCGGGCATGAGAAAGGTACATAGAAGTTAATGTTCTTCTCATGTGTAGTGTGTGCGTGTAAAAAAGAAAAAAATAAATTGCCCACATCCGTACATGTGGGTGATGGTTTCAAAATATAGCCTCTACGCGTGCTTAAAATTGTTGCACGTACATATATGTTAAGATTTAACCCTTTGCCTTTCCCCTTCCTTGTGCCTTTGTGCGTATATGCGGATGCCGGTTTTCTCCCCCTGTTAAGAGTATAAAGTTGTGACATAACGGAGTGGCGCGCACATCTGCAGTTTTCTACTCTCTGCAAATTGTTTTCCCTCCTGCGCGGTCCCTGTTCTGCACGGTTAAGCCGTACCAATGCGATTTACATCCACTCCAACGTAGTCCACGTACGTGCGCATCCCCCATGGGGCTACCCACCAAGCCGTAGTCGTTAAAAATTAAAGAGACGCGGGACGCACAGTGGGGAGGTGCAGTAAGGAAAGCATAAAAAGGAAAACCCAGATGGAAGGGTGTGGATTAGAGGGTGTCAACAAAAATGGCGACCAAAATGATGTGCTTCCCCTTACCCTCGCTCACATTTTGCCACTTCAAATTTAAATTGTAAAGCGCTGCTACGTTTGGGAAATATCGAGAAAAAAAAGAAAATATGTATTACGACCTATACGCAGTTCTAAATAGTTAACACGTTTTACCTTCATCCATTTGCACAACAACACATTGCTCACAAGTTGGGAAATGCCCTATAAGGCCACATTTTATTAACTCTTCTGTTTAAGGGTTGGCGCTTATTAGCCCTGCAGATGTAGCCAGAAAAATTATCATTTCTGCTTTCCCTTCCCTCTGCATAATATGCAGAAGATACCATGAAGTCGTTTTTTTTTTCCGGCCATGACATACGCTTTATGACGGCAATAGAACATAGGCCTTTGACGTATACCCCCTATCGTAACGTCAGGAAAAACGGGATGTGCCATTAACCGCATGTAGAAAAAGAGAGACTCTTCTTGTTCCTATTCTCCTTTTTTTTTTTTTTTTTTTCTTATTGGATAACGTTGCAACTGTAAAACAGTAAATTTGCAATAATTGTTTTGTAAAGTGTTTGAGAAGAATTTGTAATTCTTTTTTTTTTTTTTGCCCCCGCTTCCCCTGATATATTACCGTTGTGTGTTTTAAAGTTTGCCATTTTGTGATGAGTTAAAGGGGAATTTAAGTTTATAGCTTGACCAAAGTGCAGGCCCCGTGAGGTGTAAACAAAAAAGGGGGCAGCAACCCCCACCATCACGGCGGAAAAATATAAGAAAAAGGGCCCAAGGTGCAACTGCACCCAACCAAGAGAAGCCAAAATGTGCAGTTCCGAGGACTACCTCAAGTGCCGTCTGCACTTTGAGTACAACCTAATCGAGTCACACGACACGGTAAAAAAGGTCAGGGAGGGTCACGAGTATACGTTCGTACACACGAAAGGGGGAGATGAAGAGACGTGCAAAAAGAAGATATACTTGTTGGGGTTAAATTATGACGAGTGGATTTTCCTGCGCGGGAACTTCCGCTTTCGCCTTTTAAGGGGGTTGGCGAAATTTAACGGGCAGGTAATGAAGCCATCGGACAGATACACAAATGTGCGCATACCGGACTTTTACCCCTTGTTCAAACTTGTGGCCCTGAATGGAAGTAACGTTAAATATGAGAACAACCGATTTGTCTTTTTTGCAAAGGATTCTAAAGGTTGCAGTAGTGATTGTTGCGGGGCAGAGGCGAAGAGGGAAGAGAAGGCCACTAACCAAAGCGATGCAGCACAAAGAGGAGATGAAATGGGGGTAATCGATACGGACATAACGCAAACGAGGGGCGATTTAACTGATTCGAAACAAAATAGGGAATCCAATGGAGGCTCCAATACGTGTTCCCACACATGTAAACAGAATTGTTGCCTGAACGAATGTAGCAATAAGATATTGCAAAATTATTTGTATGGATTGAATATTTTAAAAAGGGAAAATGGTAAGACGAAAGAATTCTACGAATATGTGGTGAACGCGGACAGATATGATATTAGCACTCTAGCGAGTGTGCACATGATGGATTCCATAAGCACAAATAATTTGGGGGAAAAGTACCCTATCATTATTGCCTTTGAGAAAAAGAAAGATTTTCTTTACCATTTCGCGAATAAACATTGTGGGAAGGAGTTCAATCTGTCTAACTCACAGCACAATAATATCCCGTATATTGACACCTACCAAGTGTCCTACATTTTGAAGGAGTTCCTGCGCTACATACGGATCTGGAAGAAGTACCTGGTGCGGGACATGTTGGCGAGGGCAGATGATCAGGGGAGCGACCATGATGGAATAGAGACCAACCCGGATGGCAGGGAGAACGACTACCGCTATGACAAGAGGGGAGACCACCTCAGCGTACCACATGAAGGAGACGATAACGTGGTTGAAAATGAAGTGTTTGAACCACAGGAGGAGCGCACGATGGACGCAGTCGCAAACGCAATAACGGAATTGCCCGCATTGGCCAGATTGACCAAAATTGAATCCTGGGAGTTCTACAAAAGGAACAGAATAAACAGCAGGATTCACCAGTTTGATTACCCATACTACAAAAGAGAGAGAGATATGAGCAACATATTTAGCATAATGATCATGGGAAACAAGGGGAAGGGAAAGAGTCTCTTGGTTATGAACTTGGTAAATAATTTATTAAATTTTCACGAAGAAGTATATCTGGTAGACATTGATGTGGGACAACCGATAATAGGAATAAGTGGCTTTCTGTCCATATATAAAATAAAGGGCCCGTTAAATAATTATAATTTTTTTGAGAAAAAAGCCAAGTGTATTAAAAAAATATTTTTTGGAGGATGCTCCATCGGGGAAAATATAAATTATTACATTGAGTGTCTGGAATACTTGTACTTTTACTTATTCCATATTTACTTTGAGAAAAAGAAGAACAAAAGAAGAGTAACCAATAAAATGAACGAGTGCTGCTATCCTGTCCTAATTAACACCTTCGGATGGGTCGAAAATATTGGGTTGCTCCTTTTAAATTTAAATATCTATCTGAGCAATTGTAATTTTATCGTTCAAATTGATTCACTAAAATGTGAAGAAAATGTAAAGAGCAAATTGAGCAAAGAAGAATTTGTGTCCTACTTGTTTAATGATTTTCTGCTGATTAGGCTATGCAGACGAAACGACATCTATGCCATCTTAAATTTGAACAATAAAAATGTGTCTCTAATTTCGGAGCCGCATTCCCTCTTTAACGTTATCAGTCAGTATAGTCACCTGAAGGAACACAATTTTTTATTTCACAAATTTGACATGTCTTTCGAAAGGGAGAAAATTATTCACAATAATTTTTGCCACAACAGGGAAGGCAATAATTTTAAAGAGAGAGACTGCCAAGCGCATGTGAGGGGTGTTAACAACGTGGATGTGAATATCGGTCCACGGGGAAGTAATGACTTCAAGGGGGATGGCCATCCCAGGTACAGTAACAAAGAGGTGGATGATAAAGGGAAATATAAAAGGATGGAAAACCAAAGTGGTACGAACAATTACGAAATGCAGTTCGAAAGTGAGCACAAGTACGACTATTTAAAAAAAAAAATGAGGTTTTTTTTTGGCTGGAATTGTGTCAGGGTAATCAATTTTGTAAGCTATGAAAATATTCTATCGCATGCCAATATGAATCAGATACTGCACAGATCGGAAGAATGTTCCATCCAAGCAAAAAGATTAAGGTGGTTTCGTATTTTTTGTCACTTTTTTTACAAGTTTAAGAAGATAATTTTTTATTCCTACAGCCCCTCGTTTGGCAGCACCTTGAGGGATCGCTATCGCCATTTGGGTAATTTGTCCGATGGGAATTCGCATCGCAATTCGCGTCGCAGCGAGATTGTTGGTGAAGTGAAAGAGCAAGCAATGTTACACCATCAAGGAGACCCCCCGGAAGACAAAGCAGCCCTCGTGGATGAGAGCCTCCTAACTGGAAAGAAGCTGTCTACAAATGATAAACCCTTGGAAGAAATATGTCATGACAAAGTTAGGCACACCGTGAGTGAATGCGAAGGAGAACAAACCAAAGTGATAACGCAGGAATGTTCGACCCAGATGTATAAAACCCCTCAACGCAACGGACCACTGTTCAACTGTGCCATTTTTAGTTTGAAGAATATTAAGTTGAGCAGCTTAATTTTTAATAGGTATTACTTTAACTTATTTCCACATGGATATTTCAATGCTAGCAGGTTCTTCTTTAACAATATCATATGCCTGTGTATGGATGTGAATGTGGCGAGCAGTGCATCCCGAAATAAACGGAAAAGGGACGGCATTCATGGGGAGTTAGTAGGGCACTACGGAATGGGGGAGAGATGTGAAGACAATCTGGAAGCCAACAGGGTGGATTATTACATCGATCGGTTATACATAAATGCAGATTTTAAAAATGCAAATCCGTTCATTAAGGAGGAGTACCTGAGGGAGAACAATGTCCAGTTAGTTCCCCTGTGCGCGAATTTCACTTGTCTGTTAACAGCATATGTGAAACTAATTGATAATATGAGACTCATCATTTATCTACCCTTCTGGTTTCGGCAGTTTGATGTACTTGCTAGTGTTGATACCTTTGTTGCTGGCACGCAGATTGCCCCCAGGTATATGGACGACATGATTAATGAGTACTTATTTTATTATGATGTGGTTACCGAGAAGGGGGTTGAGATGATGGACGCCTCCCAAATGGGCAGTCCCACCGAGGGGGGCCCAGCTTGTTGAGCTGTGCTATGATTTGGAGCGTAGTTTGATAGGACACCCCTCAGCAAGACTTTTCCTTCCCCCGCCCACTCCATGTTGGTGCGCATAAATTGGAAAACATACAAATTTGCACATTTGGAAGGACAACAGGGGAACAAAGAAGTTTCGCAGAGGTCCAAATGAATATGACTGTCCCAGTGTTGGTGAGGCGATGGTGACAAACACATTGTGCTTTCACAAAATTAACCGTTGTATGCGTCCCAGCCATTTTACCCTTTTGCATATGCACAAAGTTTTACCAAAATGTGTTTCCAATTTGTGATGTTTCGTCGTGTGTGTTTTTTTTTTTTTTTTTTTTCGTCCATTTTTTGGGGGAAAAAATAAAGGCTGTTGCAGGATGGCAAATTTCAACCGCGCTCAATGTGTATGCCTTGAGGTGAGAGCCCCCTTTTTTTTTTTTTTTGGTGGCCATTTTTACTGGACAGATCTGCGCACAATACGGTGCGCATCGCGTTTTTTTGGTAAGCAGTTTTATGAGGCGAACTCGCCACTTGTCAAATGTTGTTTGCATCAACTGGGCCCAGTTAAATGAGCGCATGATTATAAAAAAAAAAAAAAAAAAAAAATGCGCGCGCATCGCCTTTGTGCAGTTGCCGGCAAGAACAAAAAGGCATTTATTCCCCGCTGCCGGGCACATTTGCAAAAAAACCCGCGACGGTATATTTTTGCATCAACAAAGTAGATATAGCGGTTGCTGTTTGCTAACTCGAAATTGTTCTGCGCACGGAACGGGAGAAAAAATCGCCGTTAAAAAAGGACGATTCGGATGGGATCCCCCCGGACGAACAAGAATATTTCAACTGAGGTAAAGGACAATAGTTGAAATTGATGAAGTGGAAGACAATTCCCCCATTTGATCCTCTAAAACGAGTGAGGGAATGAAATACTGGAAGAGGTTACAAAGCAACAAAAAAATTGAATCCTACTTTGTTGGTGTGGATTGCTAACAATGTATTGCTGCACGGATTATGACTGAGTTTGAGCCCCCCCACTAAAACTTTAGCCTACAAAATTATGCGTGCTCTCTGCCCCCCACGGCAAGTACATTAATACGCACCTAGAAAGTCGCACCTTTGGAGACAGTTCATGACTGTTTCATTGCATTATTTCTCCGATTCGAGGTTAACTGTTTTTTTTTTTTTTTTTTTTTTTTTTTTTTTTTTTTTTTTTTTTTTTTTTTTTTTTTTTTTTTTTTTTTTTTTTTTTTTTTTTTTTTTTTTTTAATCCTGTTCGGTTGTGTAGAAGAGGAAGGTATACGAGAAGGGTTGGCTTAGACTATCGATGCGAGCCGAAGAAATTTCCCAACGGTAGGAAAATCTCAATTGTACTTGCTCTCGTGCGCAGATATGCATCAGGTAGTGTATACTTACATGCATATCTACGCAGAGAAAGTGCGACGATTGAGGTAACCGCTCTTGGTTTTATAACGCTGTGATCCCTGTGGCGACTTGTTCTCTACTCAGAAAAGGGAGGAAACAGCACAAGTGATAGCCGACCGCACCACTGAAGGGAAAAAAGAGGGGGCTACAACAGAAACGGAAGTACCAAATAGAGCATAGTCATATACATAGTCACACAAAAATGACAACTGCAAATCTGTACTGCTGCAAACTGCAATCGCAGGAATTGGCACTGACCAACTATGGCTTCATCAACTCGAGTTTGTACAACAGCTTGAAGAGGAGTTCTAAGAGTAGCGAATTGTACGCAGAAGTAGGGAACACGGTTTTGATACTAAAAGGGGATGGGAATATTGGGAAGGATGAAATTGCATTGAATACGTGCCAAAGGGAATTCTCAAGGATCCAACTGAAGGAAGCTGTGCAGTTGAATATCCTCGATAAGGAAAGCAAAAGAGACCTCATCCATTTCATCCCTATTGATAGCATCGATGTGGAGGTAACCCTATTTGTGAAACCTGATCGGTTGGTCGAAATGGAAGATGATGTTTTGGAAGGAGTTTTTAAAAAGCATTTTATCAACCATGTATTGACGAAAGGCCAAATACTAGCCCTAAAATGTAATGACATTTTGTTAAAGTGCGTTATAAAAGATCTCAAGGCGGCACAGTTTGACGAAATAAAAAGGCTAAACAAGGGCAACCTGGCCCCCCCAAGCAGCGCAAGTTCCTTCTTCAAGTTAGGGAATAGCACCCCAATGAGTAGTACCAGTATGTATAGACAACCTGGGGCACAGGAAAGGGGCATTCTGTTCGAGAACACCGAATGTATATTCACCAGCATGAGTGATGGGAAGTTATTTATTGAATCTAAGAAGGTGTTAAAAAAGAACATTATAAAGAGCAACTTCAATTTTGAAGAGCTAGGGATAGGAGCACTTGATGAAGAATTTAAGACCATATTTAGACGAACCTTTGCAAGCAGAATTTACCCCAACTATATAATTAAACAACTGGGGATCAAACATGTAAAGGGACTCATTTTGTATGGGCCCCCGGGGACAGGAAAAACATTAATAGCTAGACAGATAGGTAAAACACTGAATGCGAGAGAACCAAAAATTATTAATGGTCCAGAAATATTAAATAAATATGTAGGACAGTCAGAAGAAAATATTAGGAACCTATTTAAAGACGCAGAGCTGGAATATAAACAGAGTGGAGAAAATTCACAGCTACACATTATCATTTTAGACGAAATTGATGCTATTTGTCGACAGAGAGGTAGTGCTGCTTCAAGTGGGACTGGTGTAAACGATAGCATTGTGAATCAGTTACTCTCCAAAATTGATGGTGTAAACAGCTTGAATAATATACTGCTGATCGGAATGACCAACCGAATTGACTTAATTGATGATGCGCTGTTGAGACCCGGGAGATTCGAACTGCACATAGAAATATCCCTCCCCAATAAGGAGGGAAGGATCCAAATTTTGAACATTCACACGAAGAGCATGAGAAAGAGCAATAAGCTAAGTCCAGATGTGAATATTGTGGAATTGGCCGAAAAGACTCCAAACTTTTCTGGTGCAGAAATTGAAGGGTTAGTGAGAAACACTGTATCGTATGCTTTCGAGAGGCACATAAATTTTAATGACTTAACGAAACCGATTAACGCGGATGACATAATGATAACCAAGAAGGATTTTGATAAGGCATTGAAAGAGACGAAGCCAGCCTTTGGAGCGCAAGAAGACGTCATTGATGGGTTATTGTCTAATGGGATTATCAATTATGGGGAGCAGTACGAAAATATTGAGAATACATGCAAGCTGCTAATTAAACAGATTGTAGAAAATGCAAACACAAATTTGTTGAGTGTCCTCCTGTATGGAGAAAACGGGACAGGAAAAACTACCATTGCCGCTTACCTTGCTAAGAGCGCTAATTTTCATTTCACAAAATTTATCACCCCGGAAAATCTAATTGGGTACTCCGAAATTAGCAGGATAAATTACATAAATAAAATTTTCGAAGATGCGTATAAAACACCCCTTTCGTTAGTCATTTTGGATAACATAGAGAGGCTTATCGATTACACACGCATTGGGCCTCGATTTAGTAACCCCGTCCTGCAAGCAATCATGGTTTTAATAAAAAAGAAACCCAAAAAGGAAAACCAGAAAATTTTAATCATATGCACCACGTCCGAGTATCAATTTATGAAGGATGTTGGATTGATTAAAAACTTTTTTGTGAATATAGAAGTGCCCTTGTTACATTGTTCCTCCTCAATTAGGAACGTTTTGCAGAACCGGAACGAGAGTTGTCGCGATTTCCCTGAACGGGAGATAGAGCAAGTGCTCGCGGCAAACGTGATCAAAAGCATCTCCATTAAGAACTTGCTGATGATCATCGACATGGCGTCCGAGGCGTGCGTCGATGGGAGCATCACAAGCGAGGTCTTCCTGAAAACGTTTAACGACTGCGGGATTGGTTTCGACGAGGAGGCGTACTATTGAGCGCGGGGTGTGGTGTGCAGGCCGACACGTGGCCTAGTGCCAATTCCATTCCTTGCCTGTGCTTGCTCTGTTGCACTATAAGTTATATCGATTTTTTTTTTTTATTCCCCTTCAATTTGACTGCCCTGCTTCCCCATTAGGGTGAGTTCTCTGTACTAATTTTGTGTGTGCATATGGGGGGAATCACGTACACACCGCGCGTATTTGTTAGTCTTTGTTTTTTTCTATCTCATAAAAACTGGACAAATTTTAATTAACAAAAAGGGTTCAGTATCACGGAGGTGAACTGTTAAAGCTGTGCGACTCTGCAGGAAAAGATCACACGCTGGTGGGTTTTTCTCCTGTATGCCCTGGCAGTTGTGGATGAGCCACATAAAACGTTGTTGTCATTGAAGGTACGTTCGACGTGCAACACAGAGGGGTGGGGTGAACAAATGAACAGAACCTGAAAATAGCAGGAGGGTTCTTCCATTGCTAAACTAAATGAGCTCCCTCCCAGGTTACCCCAAATGACTACTACAAGAAAAAGTACTCTGTCGCGTGGAAGCAAGTGAAAAAAATGAATATACACCTCGCGCAAATTGCGCACCTTTTGTTTTTTTTTTTTTTAGTTACCCAAATTGCATTCTTACAAAAATAGGTAAGGTTCCTTTACATATCACTGATATGCCAACTTTTTCGTGTCAATTGAGGGGACATCTGCACTCATAAATCTCTCAAAGTGTGTTAGGCATCCTGGGGCACTTAACCATGTGTCCACGCATCATCCCATTTCTGAGTTTCCCGCGTGGGTAAACGTGAACTGGAGGACGCTCTCAAAAAAGAAAAAAAAAAAAAAAAAAAAAGGGTTTCTGCCTGTCACACGTCGAGATTTATTAACTGTAATAAGTTGGCGGTTACGTAATTTAAGGCGAAGTGCGGAGTTGGGAACTTTGGGAACATACGGACATCTGCAATTTTCCTTTAATTTGTGAAAACAGAAGAAATTGCTGGCAGGGCAGTTCACACGCTTGTCCTGTCCCCTCTGTTCCTAAAATAGGGACTCGCACGTGCTGACAGCAGGTGTATGCGTATCCCGCACGTGCAAAGGGGTGAGTGGAAAAAAAAAAAATGACCCAGGGGCAAGCAACCGGGGAGATGTATACATTTTGTGTAAACGCATTTTGTGCGCATATTTTTAGTATGTACTTGCACCTCCATTCGGGGATAAATATTCCCTTCATGTGAGAACCTTTGCCTCATTTTTGCGTGCCAAAAATTTTCGCGCAAAGTGATGTTCAAAAGGTGAAACCCCTGGGACGGGAGAGCATACGCACGAATATGTTCGATTATCCACACGTCAGCATATGCGCACTTGAGCGTATATAGAACACATACAGCCATGTGGGTGGGCGTATACTAAGGGAATACGAGTTGAAAATACCGTGGGAAAGGATACGCACATGAGTACGCACATAAATACGCACATCAATATGCACATGAATATGTTACGTATATGCTTATATGCCCTGCGTTTATAGCCCCCGCAACGCTTCTCCCTAAGGTACACCTGCAAAAATGTGAACACGGATACACGAGTTCACCCTCACGGAAGTAATGATTACACGCAGGAATGAGCAAGCGGAAACGTTCCGCAGGAAATAGAAGCAAGTGCATACTCGTATGCACCTGTGGATATGTACCAATGGGTATGTACATGTACGAGCGTTTTCCTACGCGAAGGCAGAAGTAGTACGCGCACTCACATTCCTGCGTACTTGCACGCACAATTTTAATATATAATATGGCCGCCATTATTTGTACCTATTTTTTTTTTTTTTTTACCCCCTGTTCCAGTTTTTTTCCTTTTTTGCCTCTGTGTATGGACCCTCTTTCATTTTTCACGCCATTTTTAAAAGGCATACTGTTTTTCCTTTTCCTTTTTCTTTCTTTTTTTTTTTTTAAAGCACATTTTGTCGAAATATAAAGTAGGAAATTTAAGTAACACAAAAGAGCGCATTATTAAAGTGTACAAGAATACGAACGCGTATGCGCTAACACAAATGAGCTTTCCTGAAGCCAACCTTTTTTTTATGTAATTAATTTTTCCCCTTGAGAATTCCTACTCAGTGCAGAGAGGGAAATGTATATGTAAACACCTGACGTGTAAGCATGACCGTTCATTCGTCAGTTTTGAGCCCCCCCCCTTTTTACATGTAAATATTTATAATCGTGAAATATCAGCATATACACGCACATATCTTTTTTGGAAAAAGGGTTTCACGATTATCTAAGCGGAAAATTCCCCTCAGCACGCACCCCCCCTTTGTGAAATCATATGGGGAGAGTGTACGAATGTATGAGCTGCGCAAGGATGTATTACAAAGGCCAGAACTGGGGAAACCATCACTGAGTTAAGCCGTATATTGGGGGAAAAGCCCTCACAAGCGCTTGTTTGCATTATGCTTGTACGGACGTACTCCTTCTCCACGGCGTAGCGGATGTATAAATGCCTTATACAGAAAACGCGCGCGTAAAGTAATACATTATTATAAGTACCCCCTTGTGTTCATGTGCACATGGAGGCCCACCCCACATATGTGAACTGGAAATAACAAACTCAAAGTGTTGAAGAAAATCCGGGGATTCCTTGTTTTGTATGTGCCTTTGTACGTTATAAAGCATCTCCCGCTGGAGTAATTGTACGAACCGTTTATCACGGCGAGCCTTGTCGTGTGGGCATGAGTAAGGTCCTTCTCACTTATTTGTGAAAGTACGCTCTTCATCATTTCGCGCCTCCTCCCCTGCACGTTGTCATCACAACACACTTTGGGCCAACTGCACAAGAACACGGGAGAGGCCCTTTTAAAAAATTGTTAGAGAAACGTGCCCTTGGATAACGACAATCACTTGCACGTGTATATAAATGCGTGTGACCAATGTGCCCGCTTTGTGTTCGTTTATACAATAAGGGCATTGTTTAAGCGAGGGAAGAATTGTAAAAAGGCACGTCCTAGAAGTGCATATAAAGGACGACCAGAAAGGAACTTCATGTTCGCACCCACTCCCAGGCCACCTGTTATAATAGGATTGTCCTCATATTTATCCCCCTCGCCCACTTCCTCCATATTGTTGACGTGTTATTTCTATTTTTAAAAAAAACGAAGAGAGAAAAAACTGAGGTGTGACTCCGGGGGAAGGAACAAAGTATTGTAAGGAAGCGATACTGCAGGTGGAGACGTGTAGACGCGGAGCGTAACATATATAAAGCAAGACACGTCCAGGAAATCACCACAAGGTGACACTGGCGAAGCAGAAGCAGACCAAGGCCGATCCAACATCACCGAGACAAGAAAAAAAAAAAAAAAAA
>NW_012192722.1:17710-22248 GCF_000956335.1 Plasmodium fragile | reverse complement strand
AATTCTGTCGCTGCATGGATATCCCTCCCTTCTCCACCAGTAACAATGTTGCACCCCGGGGGGAAATATTCCCCCGTCCGCACACAGACCTCGTCTACACAGTGGTCGCCCCTACCGCTGCCGTCGTGGCCGCCGCGTGCGTGTTGTTGCCGTGGCGGCATCCATATGCGTACGGGTCGTATTCGTGTGCGGGCCGTATTGGTGCTTTCTCCCCTCGGTCTTACCTACGGGTCCTTTATTTGGCTTCTCTGGTGTTGTGTTTGCCGGCGTCGGCGGGTCCGGTGTCGAAGGTTGTGGTCCGCTGCCGAGTGGTGGTGCTGGTGTGCCGCCGGCGACAGAGTTGGGTGCTGTGGCCTCAGTGTCATTATCCTCGAGATCGCTACTGGAGACGTCTTGGATAGACTCAATGCATGCTCCATTTGCCTGCGCGCATTGCACTACTTCTGTCTTTACCTCCTCAACTATGAGCTTCAGGTCTTGGCCTAGTGTCTGTATCAGTGTTTTCTCCTGTGGCTGCAGTTCAATCTGTCCATGCATAGGGTATATACCCTGTGTTGCCCCGTCAAGTTCTGCTAAGCTTTTCCTACATGTGCTGTCTATACCCTGGCCTCCAATTTTGTCAGTCAACCTTTTGTTGTTCTCTGACCATGTCGTAATCTGTGTCTGCATGTCGAATTCCTCGATTTGTATATCTGCAAACAGCCCCTTGCGGCACTTGCGCTGTGTAAGTAATCCACCCATATGCGCCTCCATCTTTTTCACAGTGTGCCATGCATAATATACACCCATGTCACTTTTGCATGGAGATTCGTTCAATATGTACATAAATATATTTGCTACAGCACACCTTATATATTGCTCCAACTCTTTTTTGTTGCTGCTGTGATCCTCCCAGCTGGCTGACTTCGAACTCCACCCGTTCAGGAAATATGATGCTCCTGTCATGAGTGTGCACATAATTCTATCGCCCACGTTAGCTACGATCGGTCTGTTTCCCTTTTGCGGATATGTGTAACCCTTGTTTAAACAATTAGATGCAAAGTGCTGCACAATATCGTCTTCCATATGTTCCACAAATTTGTCCAGTACCGCTTTTATATCTATCCATAGGCGTTGCTGCATGTTGCACAAGGAACATATATGTGTGTGCATAATTGGCCACTGCAGCTCTCTCGTCCATATTCACATGTGCCCACACATGTGTACGTGCTGCACGTACGATATCTTCCCATTGTGTAAGTAATATAGAATTAGTGCACGGTCGCATGCGTACAATATATACACAGGCATGTATACATACTATCATATATAGAGGCTGTTATAATTACACCACGCCTCCCCTGTTATTTTGCGTACATTACCGTATACTGCTCATGTTTGTCCACTAGACCCCTTTTTAGCAGGTAGTCTGCTAATAAAGCCCCTAACGTCGCATACGACATATTGTCCTTATCATGAAGCAATAGACTCCAAGGGATGAAACCATTATCGCTCAGATAACGGCTTGAATATAATATGGACACAATATTGTATTATATATATTATTCAGATGCTTAGGCAATGGAACATGTCTTCCAGGTAGCCTCCTTGCGGAAACATGTCCCATGAACAAACTTTCCCCTATCTGAATTTAATGACACATCCCATAAATTGTGCTATGGAAGAAGGAAAACAAAAAATCAAACACGGGAAACAAGAAAAAAAAAGTGATGCACAAACAACATATTCCTACAAACTTATAACAACATCTTCTACACAAAATAGAGAAGACTCTGTCTCTCTTCTACACATGAAGAATGTCCCCCCGTAGAGAAGAAAAAAAAAGAAAAAAAGACAAGAAAAAACAGGAAAAACAGTACACAAAACGTGTCATGCATATACACTCCCCGCCGCCTTCTTCACTAAACGCCTGCACACACTGTCGGCTCTGCGTACACAAAAAAACCGCAGTATAACAACATCCATTCTTCTGCCGTCGTTGCCTCGTCCTCGTAAACATTGTGCGCGCGTGTAAGAAGGAGGACAGATTGTCTCTCCGAGCACACGCGTCGACCAAAGCGGCCGCGTGCACGAAGGAGGACCGTTGTCTCCGCGCAAACGCGGCCAAGTTCAAGACGGATTCGACGAAGTAGCCGAGTAACGCGGCCGAGTGCAAGAAGGAGGAGGATTGTCTCGGAGCAAAGGCAGCAACGACGGCAGAAGAATTTAATTTTGTTGTTATACTGCGGTTTGGTTGTGTACGCACACAGAGACAGTGTGCACGCGGCTGGACAAGGCACACATATGTTGTGCGCGAACGAGACCAAGAATTTTGGAATTGATTTTGTTGTTCCGTTTTGGGTATAGGGGGTATTTGTTATGAGGGCCGTATTTTTCCTGTTTTTTCCTTTTTTTCTTTTTTGTTTTTGGTCCTATTTCCCTTGTTTGATTTCTCTTTTTCCTACTTCCAAACCCCACGCTTTATAGGGTGTGTGATTACATTCAGATAGGGCATAGTTTGGTCATGGGACATGCTTCCGCAAGGACCTTACAAGGAAGACATGTTCCATTCCCTAAGCATCTGAATAATATGTAATAAAATATTGTGTCCATATTATACTCAAGCCGTTATTTGACAGCTAATGGTTTCATCCGTTGCACACTATTGCTTCATGATAATGACAATATGTCGTATGCGACGTTGGGACATTTATTAGCACAATATGTATTGCACAGGAGACTAGGGGCGGATGAACCAGCATATACGGTAATTTATTGTGAGGGACACATGGAGCGAGCAGGCGCCTACACATATGCATGTGTACACGTGCACGATAGGCACGGTACTCAGTTTGCAGCATACATATGTTCACGTTACTTGCACGGGACGCATATGCCCGATGTGAGCATAGCATACCTGGTACAGAATGTAGCATAGCCGCGACTGGCGTGCGTATCTTCCGTGAAGACACGAAACTGACATATATGTACATGCCCCCGCATTACTCCAATTGCAGAAAAGTTTATGGCAGGATATAGAGGACCAACTGCAGAAGTTTATGGACCATTTGAAAGAGGACGGAATGGACGCTATGTATTATGCGAATTGCAAGAACACTGCATGGCAGCACTGGACGCTGCCCACTGCGCGACCCAGAGTAGTTACAAGCATGGGTGACAGAATTATATGCACACTTATGACTAAAGCATTGTATTTTGCAAATGGTTGGAGTTCTGCGACGTTCGATGATATGTCCGACACTGGGCCGAATAAGGACCTGAAGGATTTTATAAGATGCGGAATTGTAAATATGTTTATGCATCTATTGGAGGAATCAGCATGTGCGAGTCCGTGGGGTACATTCTACGCATGGTACTCCGTGAAGCAAATGAAGAATGACGGACCGTTCGCACGGAACTTAATATATGAGGAAACATGTAAGAACGGAATGGAAGAAGATATTGAGGTAGAAGGATGGTCTATGAAAGAACGTATTAAAGAATGGTTACGTAGACATGAAAGCATAGGGAACAGAATAAAGAAAGCACGTGTCCGTACGAACTGTAGCCGTAATATAGGAGAACTCCCGACACAGGGGCAAGGTGCGAAAAATACGGAGGACGGGGACATAGTAAAAGCCCAGGTAGTACAAATAGCGAAGAATCTAAGCAAAGGTATGGCTAAAATATTCAGAGAAATTAAGAAAGAAGTGAAGGAAAGTGGTAGCAAGGGGAAATATGCAGAATCCCCAATTACTGACTCCGCCGCCGAAGCATCGGACGACGACGATGCGGATGACGATGAAGAGGAGGATACGAATGGTAAGAACATTAAAGCATCACAGTGCTACTAATACGGGCAATACGAATACGCATAGTACGCATGCGTCTGAATACGAATACACGGCCGATACCGACGAACACGGCTCCATAGAGCCGCATACGCCCCGCACGGCCCGACTACTGAACGTACGACTGCGCACGGATGGATGCCGCCATCACAACCACGCACGCACGGGGGAACAGCACAACAGCACAGGGCGGCCACTTCGCTGCCTCACGTAGTGTGAGCGGCGACCACAGCGGCGGCCACGACGGCGATAGCGGTAGCGTAACGTGGATTAGCGGCGCGCGCACCGTACAGCGGAGCGGTAGTGTAGATGAGGTGTGTGTGTGCGTGCGGATCGGTGGCCACGGCAGCAGTAGCGGCGACGAGGATGATTGGAGTGTGCACTGTACGAAGTTATGGAATACATAGAAGGGGGATTTATGCATATGAGACACACGACAGCGTAATTTAGGAGACAGTGTAAGTTAGAAAAGGCGAGGGAGTAATGTAGAAAAAGGGGCAACAACGTACAAATCGGCAGGAAAGCTTGTGGCGGCCGTGTCGAGTTGCAGGTATCAAGTTCGTCCAATTGGTAACTGATACATGCGCAATTTTCCAATATACCAACTAAAGACCATAGTGTACTATAGAGGGAAAGGCATAAATGAACGATGCAATTCGCCCCTTCCAAGGCAATTAGCATATTCTACAGAGGCACAACCCCCCCCCC
>NW_012192722.1:7881-14364 GCF_000956335.1 Plasmodium fragile | reverse complement strand
TTTTTTTGTTGCAATTTTTTTTTGGTTGCTCTTGTTTTTTTGTTGCAATTTTGTTTTTGTTGCTCTTTTTGTTGGTTGCTCCTTTTTTTTTGTTGCAATTTTTTTTTGGTTGCTCTTTTTTTTTGGTTGCTCTTTTTTTTTGTGGCAATTGTTTTTTTGGTTGCAATTTTGTTTTGGTTGCTCTTTTTTTCTTTGTTGCTCTTTTTTTGTTTGTTGCTGATTTTTTTTTTTGTTCTTGTCGCTGTTTTGTTTTGTTTTTGTGCTGGTCGCTGTGTTTTTGTTTTTTTTTTTTGTTTTTGTTTCCCTTTTTTGTTCTTCTTTTTTTCCTTCCTTTCATCCCACGCTTTGTATGATATGTGATTAAATGCAGGTAGGGGTATTTTGTTCATGGGACATGTTGCCGAAGGCACCCTATAATGCAAGACATGTTCCATGCGCTACAAATCTGAATAATAACTAAGAGAACATTGTGCCCATATTATACTCAAGCCGTTATTTGACAGCTAATGGTTTCATCCGTTGCACACTAGTGCTTCATGCTAGTGACAATATGTCGTATGAGACGTTAGGGGATGTATTAGCACATTATGTGCGGATAAGAGGTCTAGGGGGTTTGCAGGAACAGTATAAGGTAATTTATTGTGAGGGCAAAATGGAGTGAGCAGGCGCCTACACATATATATAGGTGGTCGATAGGCCGGGTACTCAGTTTGCAGCATACATATGTTCACATTTCGTGAACGGGAAATCATATGCCCGATGTGAGGATAGGATCCCAGAACTAGAATGTAATATAGGACAGGGCAAAGTGAGCATCGTCCTGTGAAAATATAAAAATGACATAGATGTACTTGCCCCCGCATGACTCCAATTGTAGCACAGTTTATGGCAGGATACACAGGCACAACTGCAGAAGTTTATACAACATTTGAATGAGGATGGAATGGACGATATGTATTCTGCGAATTGCAACAACACTCCATGGCAGCACCCGGATTACCCGACTGAGACAACCGACGCAGTTCCCAGCATGGGTGACATAATTATATGCACACTCATGACAAGGGCATTGTGGTTTGCAAATGGTTGGAGCAAAGCACCAGACACGGATATGGAAGATGATAGTGGCGGAAACAGAGAATTGAAGGATTTTATCAGATGCGGAATTGTAAATATGTTTATGCATCTATTGGAAGAATCCGCGTGTAACAGTCCGTCGGGCATTTCGTATGCATGGCACACCATGCAGCACATGAACCATGTACAACTGTTCGGCGGCAACTTAATACATGCGGGGACATGTCACAGGGCAATGGGAACAGATATTCAGGTACACGGATGGTCCATGAAAAAAAGTATTAAACAATGGTTACGTGCACATGACAGCATAAGGACCACAATAAAGAACGCAAGTGTAAGTACGAACTGTAGCCGTAAAATAGGAGAACTCCCGACACAGGGGCCAGGTGCGAAAAATACGGAGAACGGAGATAAAGTACACGAGCACGTAGTAGGTGCAGCGAAGAATCTAAGCACAGGGTTGGCTACAATATTCAGAGAAATTAAGAAGGCCGTGAAGGCAAGTGGTAGCAACGGGGAACAGCCTCAATCCCCAATGCCTGACTCCCCCTCAGAAGACTCGGACGACGACGACGTCATGGACGACGATGAGGACGATGACGATGAGGACGATGAGGGCCATGAGGACGACGCGAATGGTAAGAAGAGTAAAGCAACAGAGTGCTACTAATACGGGCAATACGAATACGCATAGTACGCATAGTACGCGTGGTACGCATAGTACGCATAGTACGCATAGCACGCATAGTACGCATACGGCCTCATACTAACACGGCCGGCACGCACACGATCGCCACCGATACGACCGCACACGACGGAAGACCGCCACAACAACACGCATCCGCGGCGGAACAGCAGCACCCCCTCGTTAAGCGGACGTGTGCAGCCACGACGGGAGCGGTAGGGGTAAGGGCGGCCAGTGTGTAGCGCGACGGCGGACGAGATGACGGCGACAAATAAAAGTTGTACTGCTACCATCCACCTCACCGTGCGCTTGCTGCCGCCTGACCCAATGCACCGAGTACGCAGTCCACCGAGTGCACCTCGACCCACTGCATCGACCCTACCCTGCCGCTACCTGACCCCACCGTCCCGCCCCCTTCTTTCTGTACCACTTTGTGTCCTTTTTTTATATCATTTTGTCGTTGTTCTTCTTTGCTTCATTTGCAGCGAAGAAAACACAAGCTCCACCAGTTAAGGTACCAGAGGTACAAAAAGAGGTTGTTACCGAGAAGAAGGACCAGAACAACAAGGCAGACACACCTTCCTCACCATCATCAGCAGGCAGGAACGATAGCACAGCAGGCCCTGACGGGCAACCACAAGCACCGGCATCTCCAGTATTACCAGCAAGACCACCCCCACCTCCACCACCAAGACCATCGACACCAACACCAGGTCCGCAGGGAGGAGAACAGGAAGCAGGGACAGATGGAGCCCCGGGACCTCCTGCCCAAGCAGGATCCGCGCAGGGAGAAGCAGGTACCGGAAGTACAGGTCATGTCGGATGTCAGGGCAGCGGAGTTACATCCTCCAGTGTATCTGTTAGCTGTGGTACCCATACGGGTCCAGGACTGTCGCCCCCGAATATTCCTGCAGGTATTACTGTTATAGTTCAGGATGCTACCAGCGGCCCCGGTATACTCTGTGTCCCATGTCCACGGCATGATGGGAACAGTGTGTACCATGATACACAGGCACAGAGGGAGAGACAAAAAAAAACAAAACAAGAAAACAAACAACTTTTCCGGAGAGACAACACGGAGAGAGAACCCACGCAGAGAGCAATCAACGTCGCATGAGAATGCGCGGGACGCAGAGCGTCAGAGCGATAGCCACAGCCGCTGGATGTAGACGTCGACGTCGATGTAGACGACGAGAGACACACTGTGTGTTGTGTTGTGTGTTGTGTGTGGGACAGAGAGAGTCTGTTCCCGGGGTGGCACCGTAAGCACCGTGCCCGCATACCCTCGTGAACCATGCCGCCTTCTCATCAACGATGGTGGTCCATCGTGTGGTCATGCACCGTACACAAAACGTCAGTTTCATCATACTTCTTCCTTCCCTTTCCCTGTCTCCCCATTCACCACATGTCCAGGCGATGCCGTCGTCGATGGCGGAAGCGATGACGCCCCTCCTCTCAATCCACCCAAACCAAAACCGAACCCGAACCCAGATCAATCGGGTTGCAGCGGATCCGCTGAAGGCGGCACTGGCAATGATCAAACTGCTGCTTCCTCCGGAGGTAGTGCCCCAAGTCCGCCTGCGGCAGCTGGAGGGGGCGGGACGTCCTCTACATCGGGTTCCTCCACTATAAATAGACATGATACGCCGCGATTGGACTTAAATTTTGGCAGATATACAGTAGGTGTAGGTGGATCCTATGGACCATATGGGAAACCTGTTACACCCGTGGGGAAATCAACTAATGAGTTTGATGATAATATCCCCCCCATTTTTACTGCAAAGGACATCTTCCTTTCTTCTCCTATTCTTATCTTCGTTGCATGCGTCACTTCCCTTATCCTGCTCTTTTTCCTTGGCAAAGTAAGCACACAAAACCGCACAACGCACACAAGCACGCACAAATATAACCGAGTGAAAAATGGACGAACTAGCGTCTTTCCTCGCGCACATCTTACCCTTAAACAAAAGAGGTGAGGGGACTATATGCAGCAACTGAACACTATTTGGAAGTTACTCCTTAAAAGGAAAAAGAAAAAAACACTACTAACGTTTAGAAAAAAGGAAAAACAAGAAAATACTTCAGACGTGCGTCCCTAAATGCCGGATACATTGAACATTGGTGGCAACAATGTTTGGTCTTGTGTGACATCATATTACATTTTTGGGTGTTCATACGAAAAGGATATGAGTACGATGGTATGCAGTATTGGTATATATGTGCTCTTGTAATTATAAAGGTTTATTATGCGGGAAGAAAAAAAAATACAAAATAAAATAAGCCCTAAAATCTTAAGCCTCCTAAAGTTCGTAAACTGCGAACCATAAAACCCTTAATCTTGAATACGCAATCCTGAATCCTAAATCCCGATTCATGAAGATTACAATTCTGAAAGAGTAAGCCTTAAACCGTGAATCTTGAATCAGGATTCCGCAACAACACAATCCTGAAACCTTACAATACTGAAACTTCACAATCTTGGATCCGCATTCATGAATCTCGCAATCCAGAAACCCTAAGCCCCAAGCCCACAATTTCACCGAACATGTACCCGTGATTTATATATTTCTCACACGCTTAATTATATCCATTAACACTTTGTCAAAAAGAAGATAGAGATGCGGGTATACACACATAAGAACGTTGTGAAACACTATTTATGCATTTATTATGTATCACTACGCGTAATAAAACCTGAGAACGATATAAATGACGACCCCCATAAATAATAAACGGCCACGACACATGTATAATTATGCGAATACGTGACAATAATGACCCCCCAAAAACACTGACAAGGTCAAACTTTGAGCCCGCGGCTCTACACCGAAAAACTTTTTTTGCAGTTATTATATGTAAAAGGGGTATAATTTATCTTAGGCTTATTATGTTCCTCACCATTATACCTAACTTACGAAGAGTAAAGTGTTATTCCACATATGGAATTTTGCTCTCGTGCATATGCTCTTTGCTCCCATTACACCGTTCAAACGGCGACATAGCGCTCATGAGCCCATGCTGCAATTGTGAAAAATGTTGACCCCTTTAGTCAACTTTTGCGCCGTACAGCATGTATACAACAATGGTTTCTTCACTGTGCTTTTTCGCACTTCCTTCTTCACTTATATTAGGTTGCACGTGAACTATTTATGGAAATCATAGTTATGTATTTAGGTAAGAATAGTAAACCTCGTACGGAATTGATTCTATCAATATTTACTAGCGCCCAATAGGGAGAAGTATCACACGCATAATCTATACACCTAGATGTGGAAGAGAAAACGATTCTATAATTCATATATATATAAACAATATATTGCCACTTCTACCATTTTCTAAAGGGAAAGGAAGAAACAGAATGACGTTTCTTGTGAAGCACTCTATATTTATTCTATTTCTGTGTTTTGGGCAAATTGCTCACTGTGTATGATAGTAACAACTGTATTTTGGGGGAGTTACCATATTTATTGTGATAAGCCTTTAACTCCTTCATAGCAACTATAAACCGTCCTACCATTTGCACGCTCTACATCCATGTATACATACACCATAACAAACCCATGTATTCCCCCTTTTTTTTATATTCTTGTCAGGCGAGTACAATAGGCACATCATCGGGCAATGGCACAAGCCAATATGGCACAGAAGTTGGAGCTACCTATGCAAGTGCAGTTGGAACGACCAGCGTGTCGTTGAGTGATAGAACGGATATAGCAAAACGGGGAGAACGTAATTTTTACGGTGGCCGTGCGACGGGTAGTCCCGTGAAGAACACGGTGTTCGATGACATGCGTAACAAGTTAAAACCCAAGTTGCACGTCCAGAATCGACGACCTCTAAAGAAGAAGCCACAGGGTGGAACAGCGCAGAACAAGCTGAAGGAATGTTGTCAGAAATTGAAACGTTGTAAAATGGGGAGAAGAGCATGGTCAATACTTATAGTAGTCGCCACAGTGCTTTATTCATTCTTTATGCCCATTTTCCGAGAATCCCTTCCTACCACGTTTTTTTCAATATCAAGCGTTTTTTCGGCGCTCACGTTCCTGTATGGAATTCCCATACTTATTCCAATTATCTATTGCTGCGTGCTAGTATGTTTCTGCCGCTCCAAAACAGCGAAATGTTTATTGGATAAAATTTGGAAGAAGAAGGAGAAGGAGGAAGCTCCCACAGAAACGGAAAAAAAAGAAGGAGAAGTAAATAAGAAACCGGAGACACCCGGGAAGCAGAAGGTACCTGGAAAACCAGAAGTACCTAACAATCAGGAAGCATCTGGGATATTAGAGGTACCTAAGAAACCTGAGACACCCGGGAAATCAGATGTACCTCAGAAACAGGAAACACCTAAGAAACCAGAAGTATCTAACAAAACGGAGCTACCTGGAATCACAGAAGTGCCAAAGAAACCGGAATTACGCGCAAAAGCACAATTAGCCGTGAAACCGGAATCATCTGGAAAATCAGAAGTACCTAAGAAAGCAGAAGTACCTAAGAAATCGGAAGCACCTGCGAAAATAAAACTACCCTGGAAACTAAAATTATCGGGCAAACCATAAGTAACTTCCTGTATGCCACTTCCGGCAGGCAACTACACTGTTACAGTATGCTTATATATATTTCTTATATTTACCTGTTTATAACACTTCGTACTATGTTTATGACAGGGTTTATTAATGTTTATATTATTTACCATATAGTTGCGCCTTAAATTATACTGA
>NW_012192722.1:5876-7683 GCF_000956335.1 Plasmodium fragile | reverse complement strand
CACCCGGGAAATCAGATGTACCTCAGAAACAGGAAACACCTAAGAAACCAGAAGTATCTAACAAAACGGAGCTACCTGGAATCACAGAAGTGCCAAAGAAACCGGAATTACGCGCAAAAGCACAATTAGCCGTGAAACCGGAATCATCTGGAAAATCAGAAGTACCTAAGAAAGCAGAAGTACCTAAGAAATCGGAAGCACCTGCGAAAATAAAACTACCCTGGAAACTAAAATTATCGGGCAAACCATAAGTAACTTCCTGTATGCCACTTCCGGCAGGCAACTACACTGTTACAGTATGCTTATATATATTTCTTATATTTACCTGTTTATAACACTTCGTACTATGTTTATGACAGGGTTTATTAATGTTTATATTATTTACCATATAGTTGCGCCTTAAATTATACTGATGTTTATATCTGTCCAATGTACATGGTTTGTGTATATATAACGGGGGTTGTTTATGTGATACATAGTTTATTGATATTAAGAAAAGGGGAATGTACCCCTAAAAAGGGTATACATGGTACTACATTTTATATGTATGTATAATATACAAATATCCTATATGTAACAAACATTAGATGATGATTACCATGCATACAACATGTGGCAAATATTTTTATAAAATGTAACAGTCCTCTGTTTTTGTTTTCCTAACACTCCCACAATTGTGGCGCTGCATTAATATCCCCCTTTTTTGGCACTCTATATATGTACACGATAATAACAACATATATTATGTAGAATGTAACGTGGACGCATATAGTGATGCAGGGTCGCCTACAACATCATCTACATGGACAGCCGCCCTGAAGGGGGACAGGGTACACACGTGGTTGCACGTCTGAAAGAATTTGGAGCAATGGTGCACATAGGGGTCCTGGTGCATAAATTCGTAAACTCGTCGCTCATACTCATTCCCGCTGTAGTGCACACTGATGGTCGTCACCGAGCCGGGGCCGTGCTCTGGGCAATGGTGCATTGCGCTCAGCGAAGATGTGCTATGTGCGTGTGCGCTGTGGTTCGCCCGCGTTATGTGCATGCGGCTCCCGTGCGCATGAATACGTCGTACGCCGGTTACCACGCGCGGCGCGCATGTCCTAGTCAACTGCCCTGCGCTGTGCACTGCACGCCTCATGTACTCCTGCACTGTTGTTGCGTGCTGCACGTTGTACCTTACGGTGTTGGTGATCCCACGTATGTTGCGCTACTGCTTGCTGTCATCTGGTCGCCTGTGATTCGGATAATGGTGCGTCCACTACACGTGCGACGTGTATGCAGCATTGTTCTGTTCCTGTTGCCCTGCGCTTGTTGCGCATACCGTTTCATGCCCTACTCGTGCGTTCGTACCCGCGCCTTCCCTGTGCACGCCAGGTTGTGCTAACCTCGTCGTGCTTGACGAACCTTGCACTGCATTGCCGCCGTGTTTCGCACTTTTTCGAGCATCCTCTCCCATCGCACCTCCTTTGTTCCCCTTTGTCGCTTGCTCCTGCGCGCTTCCCGTGCTTGCGCTTGTGTCTGCTCTACATGCCGTCGTTTGTACTTGTGTATGTTGTCGTGCAATGCTGTTCACGCAGTCGCGCGTGCGTTCTGCTGCTTCTCTTCGTGTTTTTCACCACCGCGCCGTGCTATGGCATGCGCTTGTCCATGGCACTTTCTCCGTTGCATGCCGCACTCGCGCGTACCCTTCACGCTTTTTCCATATGCCACTGCATCCACTTGCGCCCTTCTGTGTGCTTTACCTTCGGCTTGTATGCAGGTCGCGCCACTGCACGTGTTCGTTTTTTTTTTTTTTTTTTTT
>NW_012192722.1:0-4951 GCF_000956335.1 Plasmodium fragile | reverse complement strand
TTTTTTTTTTTTTTTTTTTTTATTCTCATCACCCTCGTGCTGCCGATGTTCCCTGTTTTGGGTGATTTTGTTGTTTTCTTGTTTCTACACCTGCCTTGGTGCCTTTTACTTTTTTACTTCCGTTTTCCATTTGCGCTTATATCCGTCGTTCTTTTTTCTTCTGCCCCGCATTTTCATATTTCCTGTTTTTGCCCTTTCTTTTATTTTATTTTATTTCTTTGTTTTTTTTTTGTCTCCTTTTTTCTCTTTTTTTCCTTTTTTCCTGTTTTCCTTTTTTTCCTTTTTTCTCCTTTTTTCTCTTGTTCTCTTTTTTTCTCTTTGTTTTCCTTTTTTTCCTTTTTTCTCTTTTTTCCCGTTGTTTTCCCCCCGTTTTCCTCCTTTCTTTGCTATCTTTGTACTGCATCCCTTTTTCATTCCCTTTTGCATTCGCTTTTCCTGCATGCTTCATGTGCGCATTGCTCTTGTGCCGCTGTCGCCTTTTTCATATGCATTCCTGCATGCTTCATTTGCGCGCCACGTTTAGGCGACGCTTTCGCCTTTTGTCATATGCATTCGTGTATGCTACTGCTGCGCAGCCCCCTTTTGTTCACTGTTGTCACGTATCCTTACCCTTGCATGGCCTTGCTATGCTTTTTTCGCGATTTCTCTTCGTGCATCGCACGCCTCTGTGGGTTTGTTGTTTTTTTGTTTTTTTGCATTCTACGCCTACTCTGCGCGCTATTCGCAATTTTCATGCTTCTGTTCTTTCTGCTATTGCATTCGAACTCCAGCCTGTTGTTCGTTCCACGCGATTATTCTATTGCCTGCATCTCGCACCTGCGCGCGCATCCATCTTTTATTTTCCACTACCTCTCATACTATTTGTCATATTCGGCGTACACGCGATTGCATCCGTTCATGGTTTTGTATTTGCACGCTTGCAGCATATGGCCTACGCGCACACCATCGGTCTCCGTGCACCGCGTATTCGACGTCGCAGCCCCTCAGACGCGTCGACCCACGCGGCCGAGTAAGCACCGCTCTTGCGAGCAAACCTGGCCGCGTAACTACCGGAGCAACACGGATTCGACGAAGTAGCCGAGTATAAGAACGATTCAACGAAGTAGCCGAGTAAGCATTGTGCCGAGTGTAAGAAAGGAGGGAGAGATTGTCTCTGCGAGCACACGCGTCGACCAACGTGGCCCGGTAAGTACCGGAGTAAGCAGGATTCGACGAAGGATTGTCTCCGAGCACACGCGTCGACCAAAGCGGCCGCGTGCACGACGGCGGACCATTGTCTCCGAGCAAACGCGGCCACGTGCACGACCGATTCGACGAAGGATTGTCCGAGTGTAAGCAGGAGGAGGATTGTCTTTGAGCAAGGCAGCCGGGACCATACGCACCATCACCACTAGACCAAGAAACAAACAGTAAAGACAAGCCGATGGCGGATGATGTAAGTTGAGGTGACCACAAGGGGAATGAAGATAGAGGGGTTAAGCAGTGGGGTGCATACATATTTAAGGCACACGACGGATCCATGTATAAGAGCGAGTAAATTCTACGTGAACTAGTAAACAACTATTAGCACTCCATACAGGATGCAGGCGTTCATATTTTTCCGTCCATTTCTTTTCTTTATGCATAACCTATAGAAGGATATGTGGGATAAAACAAAAACAGTATTGTATAGTTTTATAGATCATATGGAAAGGATAGAAGAACATGTACAATTATATGGAGCAAATTGCTTTAACGCTGGTTGGGAACCTTACCAACGCACACACAAAGCAGGGCAATCGGTTGCAAACGTGATAAGGTGTACGATCATGACCGGAGCATTATTCTTCATGGATCCTCAGAAGTACATAGGGCAAAGTATAAATGGAAAAATTGCGCTTAGTAAAGACGAGGAATCAGAATTAAAATGTATGGTTATAAATGTTTTTGAGGAAATATTGAAAGAAATGGAATGTGGAAAAACAAGTACCAGAGGACTAAGGTATGCATGGTACACAATGAAAGAGCTGGGACAATTATTAGGACACGACAACCCTTTGATAAAGGGGACGTGCAACTATGAGCAATATGGAAACAGAGATGCTGAGCAGAGGTTCAAGCTATCAGCAATAAAGAGTGCGTTACTTGGGAATAGAAATGTAATACAAAGGATGAGGAAACAAGGGAACCCTGCAGTATGCAATAAGCCATGGGCTGAATACAGGGCGAAGTGGACGAAGGGGAACGATGAGGACGACGACACATGGAACCAGAGGGTACTTTTGAAAGCAATGAAAGAGGAGAAAATAATTGAAGCAGTTAAAGGTGTAGTGCAGGAAATAAAGGAGGAAGTAGAAAAAGTAGATGAAATGTTAAAGGCAGGGCACCAGACAGTCCAGCCTGCCGCCGCCACACCCGCCTCCGAGCCCAAACCAGTACAGGGGAAACCGGTGGCAACGCCGTCATCGTCGGGAGCGGGGACGACGAAGACCGTGACGAAGGGGAAGGCCGGAACAGTGGAGTGTGATTGGAAGAGCGCGTTAGAGAAGAGGAAGAATGCAATATTCGTAAAGCACGGTTATCATGTAAGTTAGAGTAAGGAGGAAGCAGAAGAGGATAAGGGATAAGAGAATAAAAGGGGTGGAAGGGGAATTTATAATAAAGGTATGTTTATATATATAAGTATATACGTACACGAGAGTAGACGGGTATAGGTAGAATATACACTCAGACATTTGTTTCCTGTTTTCCTATTCCAAATACAGAGCGAAATGAAGCAAAAAGTGGAACAAGTATTAAACAGTTTTGCGGACTATATGACAGGAAACCACGAAAACATAGAACACTTGGGTGCAAACTGTGACAATAAATATTGGAAGGATTTGCAGCAGCATAATTCCCATAAGGGACAGCGAGTGGCAGACGTCATGAGATGTAGACTTATGAATACTGCATTGTGGTTTGCCAATAAAGAAGGAGAAGGTGAGAAGGATAAGGAAACGGAGAATATGTTAAGGTGCGAGCTAGCAATTACTTTTGGACATCTCATGAAAGAAAGATATTGTCAGAAGCAGCCATCGTGGAAAAGAGGTATAGAGTATGCATGGGAAATAATGACGCAAACGGGCTCAAACGAATATGGGGGACAAGCCTTGACTGGTCCAGTCTTTGACGGAAGATGCAAACAATGTGGGTATGAGGGTAAACAGACGGCCCTAGGAATAATAAATGGGGAAATGGCAGAATGGTTAATACAGGGAGGAATAATGGGAGAAATAGCACAGATAGAAGAAAGAATGGAGTGTAGTAAAGATTGGGAGCAATATCAACTAGAGCTAGGGAAGGATGGAAAAATTACAGCTAAGGATGAGGACGGGAACAAGAAAGTGGAGGCCGTAAAGAACGAGGTAAAAAAGGAAGCAAGAGAAATAGTTAAAAGGATAGAGAAGAAAGTGCAGGAAGAATTAGAAAAGGAATTTAAGACACAGGACAATGATGCAAGGAACCGTAAGAATACGAATACGGGCGAATACGTACCGTATGGATGCCGCCACCACAACAACACAAACGCACGGCGGCACAGCACGGTCCCTTCGTTGAGCCGAAGTGTGCGGCGACGACGGCCACGGTAGCGGTGACGGCGACGGATGCAGCGGGACGGCGGTCGCGGACGCGATGACGACGACAAATAAAAGTGTACTGCTATCACGTCCGTCCACCGAGTAAGCAGTCCACCTTACCGTACGCGTGCTGTCGCCTGACCCAGTTCACCGAGGCTACCTCGACCCACTGCATCGACCCATGCAGCCGACCCACTGCATCGACCCACTGCATCGAGCCGGACCCCCACCCTGCTGTTACCTGACCCAACCGTCCCGGCCCCTTCTTTCTGTACCACTTGTGTCGTTTTTTTTTTTTATCATCTGTTTATCATCTTTCTTCCGTTGTCCTCATTGCAGACACAACACCGTCAGCAGCAGGCGGAGGAGACCAGAAAGCGGCGAGGCCCTCGGCACCATCAGCAGACGGCACATCAGGACCAGCAACATCTGGCGTACAACCACGATCAGATGACTCAGCAGGAGAGAACGGGGTCACATCAGCAACAGTACCCACACCACAACCCCCACCTGCGGCAACCCCACCTCCCTCAGGGAAATCAGGCGGTGCAGAGGCAGGAGCAACGGAAGACCACGGTGCTACGGGCGTTGCAGGAGCACCGGCATCAACGGACACATCAGGTGAGGCTAAATGTAAGGCGGGTATGGGGCAGGGCCCACAGAGCTCGGGTGCAGTTGTTATAAGTACCGCATGTACATCCGATGAAGATTTAGGCGGAGGAAAAGCAATCACAGATGCTATTGCCAACGGTAACGAATTTCGAGCGCACACATACAAAAGAACCGTTCAATAGACATACAAGAGGAAAGAAAAAACAGAAACAACAACAATTGCCGGCGCCAGCGGCAGACAGACCACGGCGAGCGGGGCACAGAGAAACCAAACGTCGAATGAGAGTGAGCGGCGCAGTCAGCGGCTAAGCGACGGGTCGGCCGCGGCAGAACCCCTGCAGGCAGCGTGCGACGTACAGACGTCGACAGACACGCACACAGTCTGTGCGTGTGTTGTGTGTGGGAAAGAGAGAGAGTCTTTTCCCGGAGTGGCACCCTACCCCCGTGCCATGCCCCGACGCCATTCCCCGCCGTCCCTGTCGTCGGTTCCCGTGGCACCAATGGTGCCGACCGTGTGGCCTAACCATGCAGCGATGGACCGAAGAGAACCGTGTAGTCAATCATGTGGCCCACCATCGACCACGAACTGCACTTGCTTGCATATTCTTTTCTGTTGCCCCTATTCGAAATTACAGATAAAACTGATGACAATCCCAAGAGTCCAGACCAGCAGGAGAGCACATCCCCGTCCTCAGGGTTTAGGGTTCAGGGTTTAGGGTTCAGGGTTTAGGTTTAGGGTT